>NC_137919.1:11250383-11520383 GCF_963457725.1 Sprattus sprattus
GGGAATTAAACTGCGTGCACACACTCACAGACACGTCGTATTCTTATCAGTGTCGTGAGAGCTGAGGCGTGTGTACACACACACACACCCACATGCTCCCTAACTGAATGCAGAGCCATGTAATGATATATGCTGTACAGCACTCTGTCTTCACTCCAAAGCACAGTGCAGTACTTACAGGTTTGGGGTGGAAGGACCAGCAGCACAGCTCACAAAAAGAGGGGGGGTCTCTATGTGCACTGGGACAGAAAGAGAGGGGGGGGGGTCTCTATGTGCACTAGGACAGAAAGAGAGAGGAGGGGGTGTCTCTATGAGCACTGAGACAGACAGAAAGAGAGGGGGGGTCTCTATGAGCACTGGGACAGAAAGAGAGGGGGGGGATCTCTGAGCGCCAGGACAGAAAGAGAGAGGGGGGGTCTCTATGACACTGGGACAGAAAGAGAGAGGGGGGTCTCTATGACACTGGGACAGTGTGGCACAGAAAGAGGGGGGGGGGGGGTCTCTATGAGCACTGAGACAGAACGAGACGGAGGGAGTCTCTCTGAGCACTAAGACAGAAAGAGAGAGGGGGGGGGGTCTCTGAGCACTGGGACAGAAAGAGAGCGGGGGGGTCTCTATGACACTGGGACAGTGTGCGACAGAAAGCTTCAGCAAGACATTAATATTCAGGGTTTGCATTGGTGACAAAGTTGATCAAACCTCGTAGCATATGGAAGAAGCAGAGCAAAGCATGTTACCGTGAAAAGAATACCCCAGGTGAAGACAGGTGTGGAGTAGCTTATAGGGAACCACCATGATCTTCAGAATGACATGAATGTGAGCAGACAGAGGCAGCAGACTCTGAAGTACTACACTCTATCTTTTAGAACCCTCAACATTAACAGACTCTGACGTACTACACTCTATCTTTTAGAACCCTCAACATTAACAGACTCTGACGTACTACACTCTATCTTTTAGAACCCTCAACATTAACAGACTCTGACGTACTACACTCTATCTTTTAGAACCCTCAACATAAACAGACTCTGAAGTACTACACTATCTTTTAGAACCCTCAACATAAACAGACTCTGACGTACTACACTCTATCTTTTAGAACCCTCAACATAAACAGACTCTGAAGTACTACACTCTATCTTTTAGAACCCTCAACATAAACAGACTCTGAAGTACTACACTCTATCTTTTAGAACCCTCAACATAAACAGACTCTGAAGTACTACACTCTATCTTTTAGAACCCTCAACATAAACAGACTCTGAAGTACTACACTCTATCTTTTAGAACCCTCAACATAAACAGACTCTGAAGTACTACACTCTATCTTTTAGAACCCTCAACATAAACAGCATGCAGGAGGCACCAGAGGATGAGTTCTCCTGTGCGTGTATCGCTTGTGAAGCCTTCATCCACAATTCCACATCTATGCAGCAGTTTCAGGCCACAGCCTAATGAACGTGGATGAAAAATAAAGACCATTCTCCTGTGTGTGTGTGAGGGAGAGAGGAGGAGGAGAGACAGAGAGTCAGAGCTATGCAGCACAGTGGAGTTTGTGTGTGAGTGCTGCAGGTGGTGTGTGGGTGTGTAAGTATCCTTCTGTCACAACACCCTCTTTTTCGCCCTTCCTCCTACAAGCTCTAACCATCCACCCGTCTGTGTGCCAACCTGTCTCCCTAGGCCCTGATCTCTTCTTTTGGCTCCCACTCTAATTGACATAACCTTTCTTGCCGTGGAAAATATAGACTTACTCATACTGCTAACGCCACACTCACTAAACCCCCCCCCCCACCCCCCACACACACACACACACACACACACACATCTCACTGTCTCTCTTTTCTTTATCATTACTTCCTATTGCTTTGTGGTGCTACTGCACTGTATCCGCCCCCCCACTATCTCTCTCTCGCCTGTCTGTTGCTGACGGTGTCATGATGCAGCGGATAGGAGATAAGCGCTCTGAGATGATCTCTCGGCTCGTCCCTCTCACAGGCTGTCCTCAGTCACGGCTGCGGCACTCTTTAAGTCTCTCACTTAACGATTCTGCAACATTTCACCCCGCGGCCATATGCAACATTTATGAGTAATCACTGCACCCTCAGAACAGAGTAGCGAATAGAATACTAAAACCATTCCAATGTCTGAAGAGAGACTCGGCGTTCCTACAGCTCATTCCCCCCCCTGTGACTTGTTAACTTTGTAGCTTTCTAAATTGGTCTAGTGTTATTGATAAACTTAAACTTATACTGCATTTTCAGTCTGGGCTTTGTTATTATTTTGCTCAGGAAAACACACACAAACACACACACACACACACACACACACACACACACACACACACACACCTCGCGAGGCGTAGAGTATGGGCATAAACTCTTTTTCAGGACCTTGGGTCCGGTGGCGATTATGAGTCCCTCATGACCCTCGTCGACGCTGATTTAAGGTTACTTCTGTGAAGTTAACACCTTTTCTACGCATCAGACGTTGGCTGTCCAAGGTCCATGTCGCTGTCCCGGGTCCTGAAATGACGTTTTCTCAAGTCAGGACTGTTTGTGCAACTGATTCAGACAATGTTATCTTTAAGCCAAAGCAATGCCATGATCACATGTATAACATGTATGTGGATCTACGCCTTATTTACCCCACTATGCAATGTGATGACTGCACACTTAGCTATGTTATGGACAGGAATAAAACATTACTCCCATATGCTCAGAAGCGTTGTTATTGGTGCTGCGTGCACAGCGAGTCGACAATCGACTGTGTAGCTCAGCAATCGCTGTTCTTCGATGCTTAAATAAATAATGAAATCGGCCGAAGAGAGCTGCGGCTGATTTGCTGATGTCAGGACTCTAGTGCAGCATTTCATGTACTGGGCGGATACCCGACGGCTTGCTAAGACGCTCTCTCCCCAACTCTCACACATGCCAACCCGGCAGACGCGATGCTGTCCACCGCCAGACGCTGCGCTTTTACAAGCGTGTTGATTTTGTACCTGTGCTCGCAGGTCGATTTGAAACGGGTTTTTAGGTGTCCTTCGACATGCACCTGTTCGAAGGAGTCCATTATCTGTGTCGGCTCCAACTATGTGCCCCGGATCAGTCCAAACGACATCAATTCACTGTGAGTAAAACAACCTCTTCGTTAAAACGGGCTAGCCCTCTCAGAACGGACAGCTACTGAGATGTTTGTGTAAGACAGTGACTTACCTGTAATGACTGAACGCTTCTGTATTCACCGTGATAGAAGACATATTTGAGTATGCGTATGGTATATTGCCACTCTCCCATACTGATGCCTGTATGCCTTTGGTGTAAGTGTATTTGGTTCTCGTGTTGATGGGGTACGACGAGGCTTCTCTGCGACGTAGCGCAGCGGCTCCTACTGTGGCAGTGTGGACACTAGCCTTGTTTACTGTGCTCACTTCACAGGAGCATCGTCAACGGTACCTTCTCCGAGGTCAAAGAAGCGATGTTCGCACTCATGCCCTCTCTGCAGCTGCTGTGAGTGAAAACACACACACACACACACACACACACACACACACACACACACACACTCTCTCTCTCACACACACGCATGCAAAAACGCACAAACAGAGAGAAATAGAGAGGGGGAGAGATCGCATGTCCGCTGACTCCAACATCACGGACACAGAATGGATTTACATGTTTTGTTGGCTGACACTGATATGTCTCATAAGAAACACAACCTCAGTCTGAAAGACACACACACGCACACGAACACGCACACACACACACACACACACACACACACACACACACACACACACACACACACACACACACACACACACACACACACACACACACACACACACACACACACACACACACACACACAGTCACACACTCAGTCTGAAAGACACTAACCAGCTGACTGAAGTTAGCCTAATGTGAGACATACACGAGGTGAACACACACACACACACACACACACACACACACACACACACACACACACACACACACACACACACACACACACACGCACACAAACACACTCTCTCACACGCACACACACACACGTAATGATATGAACAAACAAGGATTTGGTTATTTTCAGTTAAGCCTATGACCATCAGCGAGATAGCGCATGCACAGTGTAAGACTAGCTGTGAACTGATGAAGTTGCATGGTTCCTGTTCTAAAGTAATAGATAAAGAACATTTTCTTCAAGTTACCTAATGATGTACTGTTTATTGAAAACCCACAATATTCCTAAATTTCCCTCGAGATTAATAAAGTATCCATCTATCTATCTATCTATCTAATACAAACATAACACACATACACACAGGATAGGGTCCAACCCAGCCCTACTGAAAGTCTCTACTCAGGTTGCCTGTTTTACTCCGGTATTGATTCCGATGAAAAGGAGCTTTTCCCCACAGTGAGTAGGCCTGTGCAGTAAGCGTACTAGCAGCAGAATCCCCTCATAACTATAAATAGAGACATGATGAAATAGGATAGGATTAATCCCCCTGGCATGCAGCGGTGGAAAACCTGAAGATGTTAAAGTCATCCAAATTGTGAAGAGAAGTTTTTTTTAATGCTCCACAAGATACTCCCTGAATGTGATTCACTCTTGTCAACCTCTGTGTCATCCTTTATTAACCACCAGCTTAACACACCTGGAACTGGAGCACACCTGGTCCTAGACTGACACTGATCCAGTTATGATCTTGCTCTAGTCTGACCCGGATCCAGTTCTGATTTGACCCAGATCCACCTGTGTCTCATAACGTCCCCAGAGATCAGGTCACCTGTGTCTCATAACGTCCCCAGAGATCAGCTCACCTGTGTCTCATAACGTCCCCAGAGATCAGGTCACCTGTGTCTCATAACGTCCCCAGAGATCAGGTCACCTGTGTCTCATAACGTCCCCAGAGATCAGGTCACCTGTGTCTCATAACGTCCCCAGAGATCAGCTCACCTGTGTCTCATAACGTCCCCAGAGATCAGGTCACCTGTGTCTCATAACGTCCCCAGAGATCAGCTCACCTGTGTCTCATAACGTCCCCAGAGATCAGGTCACCTGTGTCTCATAACGTCCCCAGAGATCAGGTCACCTGTGTCTCATAACGTCCCCAGAGATCAAGTCACCTGTGTCTCATAACGTCCCCAGAGATCAAGTCACCTGTGTCTCATAACGTCCCCAGAGCTTAATTACGGCGTGTCCCTCTCTGAACTGCACACGTCTGCACATCGTCTGGAGAAATTATACTCTTCAAAGTGTCCTGCTTGCAGATGTAAATGTGAAACTCAAACTGACATTACCTAATCAAATGACCTTACTGGACTCTGTGTGTGTGAATATATATATATGTGTGTGTGTGTGTGTGTGTGTGTGTGTGTGTGTGTATGTGTTTATGTGTATGTGTTTATGTGTGTGTGTGTGTGTGTGTGTGTGTGTGTGTGTGTGTGTGTGTGTATGTGTTTATGTGTATGTGTTTATGTGTGTGTGTGTGTGTGTTTGTGTGTGTGTGTGTGTGTGTGTGTGTGTGTATGTGTGTGTGTGTTGTGCAGGCTGCTGAACTCTAACGCCCTCACTACCATACGAGATGATGCCTTCTCTGGCCTTCCTCACCTGGAGTACCTGTGAGTAGCCCACACACACACCCTATCTCTTTTTCTTTTCCTGTCTCTCCACCTAAAGCCCAAAGGATCAGGGTTATTGTCGCAAACTGAAACGCAAAACTAAGATGAAAACTAATGGTTTATAAACTTAAATAACATCATTCACCTGGAGAAAATGTTAAACTTAACCAAAACAAACCTAATAATGATTGTTGAAAAAAACTAACAAATAAATATGAAATAAGAACACTAAAAACATTTGTTTGACGTTATTAATTCAGGATCCATCAAGGGCGTTGCCCTCCCATAAATATGTGCAGTCAAGCCTTATGACGGCGATATAGCGTGTCAGGAGGGTAACTAGTGAAAGCGTTATTGTTAAGTCAAGATGTCAGGTATGTAAGGGAGGAAACGTGTGACTTCTATCTGGGACTATTTACACCAAATAAATATGAAATAATAAAAAATAATTGTCGTTATTGTTTCATGATCCTTTAAGGGTGGACTATTATGAATAATTTTATAGTGAAAGCAGTACAAATGTATGCACTGTAAGTTCACATAACAGCATCTGTGGCGTAGATGTCGAGCTGGCACAACTCAATATTGCAGCAGGGAACTAATTCTGATCTGTGCACCATCCGAAAAGAGGCTGATGTTCTAGTGATAATGCCTGTCTGCTTCAGCGGAAAGGCCATTCAGCAGTTTTAGATGTTTAAAGACATACCTGAGGAACATGACAGAGACATAATAATAACACAATGTCTCTAATAACAGGATGTTTAAAGACAAGGCTACCCGAAGCTGTCGTTTCCCGATCCTCTCCCCACCTCTACACTCCTCCTCACTTCCTGTCCGAAATACTTCACTGTCCTTTCCAAATAAAGCTTAAAAGCCCATAAGTAAGGCTGAATTTATTTACTCAAAACTATGGCAAAATGAGAGCCAACTCATGTTTTGGCTGGAGCAGTCTATTAAACATTATCCTATTATATAACGTATCATTCTACAGTCTGGGATCGCTCCACCCGGTTTGGTCTATTATGATGTCACGTGATGAGCTGAACCATGTGGCCAACCAACTGCCGGCAAGTTGATAAATTAAACTCTTTCCAAAACCAGTTGGTAGCAGGGCGAGAACGTGTTTCCCGGAAAGAAAAGCTTTCAGTGCCTCATTTTGTTCACGTTTTAGCTCTGAAATTCCGTCTAAATTAGCGAGAACAGACTAAATCGCCTGCTCGATTAAGCTAGACCTTGTTTCGGCTTCCGTGTCGGCCATGTTTATGATAATGAGAAGCCTTCTCGCTGGGGCGCATATGGAAGGGACCAATCAGCGCGCTCGGTCATGTTCTGAAGAATATCCAAATTCCAGACCAAACCGGGTGGAGCGATCCCAGACCGTTTTTTGTTCAGCGAGAAAGCAGCAACCAATGGAGCGCGTACAAAACGGATGGCACCTAGGCTACATTAAACTACCATAAAGAGTGATAAGTTATATAATAAGATAATGTTTCAATCAACTTATTCTTCTATCATTCACTTCTGTTTACGTCAATAGATGGAATCTCTATGGACAGTTCGTCCCATCGTGTTTTCCTAACCACTTTTCCTTGACCTTGATGGAAAATGTCTTGAGGTCAAGGAAAAACATCTACAGTCCTAAGAGAATCCGACTGCACTTCCATTAGACTTTGTAATAATGTGAAGGCGGATGTTATTTCACATACACTCGGCTACGTAAGAATGTTAAGGCGGATGTTATTGCACTTCCACTAGGCTACGTAATAATGTCATTATGTTGTTGTTGTTGCTGCTGCAAGGAATTGTGTCTTAATCTCCTCTCCTTTCGCAAACGATTGACCAGTGTACCATATGCTAAAGGAGATAAGAAAGGAAGCACTGAAGCACCTTTCCTAAGCATTTAGAGAATTCAAACAGCTCTTATCATGGGTGCCACTTACAGAATTCTGGGTCATTTCACTAATTTTCACTTCCTAAGCAAAACAGACTGTTCGACTGCAGTGTGTGTTTATCGTAAAAAAGAGTTGCTGCCACTTAGGTTGTGTGTGGCACAACGCCTAGAGCACTACTGGAGCAAAACTTCCTTGAGTGCTTAACCTACCATGAATAAGAATCCTACTGGTGCCCGTGGTGGCATATTGTTTGCTAAAAGCAAATGGCTGAAGTGTTGAATTGTGTTTTTGCCTTTAATTTGTAGGCCTGTTGAAGGTGGAGTCTGTGATTCTAAACCCAGCAAATTGCTCCTCCTTAACATTCTTACTTAGAACATCTAAAGACTCAGATGACCTCATGACCTAACGTTCTAAAGACAGTGTTTCTCCTCTGGTCCTTCTGCAGGTTTATAGAGAACAACAAGCTGGAGACTGCGTCCCGATACACCTTTAGAGGCCTCAGAGACCTCACTCATCTGTAAGTGTTTGCCTACCAACCTGTATGTGTGCGTGTGTTTGTGTGCTTGCCAACCTGCATGTGTGTATGTGTGTGTGTGTGTGTGTGTGTGTGTGTGTGTGTGTTTGTGTGTGCTTACCAACCTGTATGTGTGTGTGTGTGTGTGTGTGTGTGTGTGTGTGTGTGTGTGTGTGCTTACCAACCGGTATGTGTGTGTTTGTGTGTGCTTACCAACCTGTATGTGTGTGTGTGTGTCTTTGTATGCTTATCTACCTTTCCCAACAATTAAACCACCAGATCAACTAATCAAACAATCCCTGTTCATGCGCAGTCCAACCCCACTAATCAAGCAATTAGTTTGGACATCTGTGTGTGTGTGTGTCCTTCTGTCAATCAATCAGTCTGTCTCCATGGAGCTGACTGGAATCTGCTGTCCTCTCTCAGGTCACTGGCGAACAACAACATCAAGGCGTTGCCAAGGGATCTGTTCAGTGACCTGGACTCTCTGATCGAGCTGTAAGTCTGAGTCCTTCCCTTCCCCTCCTCTGTTTGTCTCTCATCTTCACACTAACCCATCATTAACGATACAACACTGTCTGTTCTAATCTTCACACTAGCACACTAACCCAACACAACACCGTCAGCTCTCATCTTACACTGGGAGCCCCCATAAGGATCTATACCCTACTTACTCTGCCGGTGACTTTGGATGAGAGCTCTTGCTAAAATAATGAAACGTAAATGCAGTGACCTGTGTAAGGGGTGAGGGTTTTAGCTTGACCCTTGTGTGTTGTTTGTGGCGCCCCCCTGTGGCAGAGACCTGCGTGGCAACGAGTTTGAGTGTGACTGCCGTGCCAAGTGGCTAATGCAGTGGCTGCGCAGCACCAATGCCACCGTGTCTGACATCTACTGCGCCGGCCCTGATGACATGAAGGGCAAAAGGCTCAATGATATGGCCAGCATGCACAATGAGTGCATGTCCACAGGTAAGAGTGTGTCTGTTTGTGTGTATATGTGTGTGTGTGAGAGTGTGTTGTGTGTGTCTGTGTGTGTGAGTCTGTGTGTGTGTGTGTGTTGATCTGGGTCTTGTTTGGTGGGGAATTAGCTGTTATGTCCAAACCATGTGTCCTGTGTTCAGACTTCGTCCTCCACCAGTCGGTTCAGTCTGAGTCTCTGTCTGTGGACACCTTCTCCTTCAAGAACGACGTTTATGTGGCCATCGCGGCGCCCAACACTGAGAGCTGTATGGTTCTTCAGTGGGACCACATTGAGATGTACTTCAGGAGCTACGACAACATCACAGGTAGGCTAGCGTCATGAGCTACGACAACAGCACAGGTAGGCTAGCGTCAGGAGCTACAACAGCACAGGTAGGCTAGCGTCAGGAGCTACAACAACACAGGTAGGCTAGCGTCAGGAGCTTCAACAGCACAGGTAGGCTAGCGTCAGGAGCTTCAACAGCACAGGTAGGCTAGGGTCAGGAACTACAACAGCACAGGTAGGCTAGCGTCAGGAGCTTCAACAGCACAGGTAGGCTAGCGTCAGGAGCTTCAACAGCACAGGTAGGCTAGGGTCAGGAACTACAACAGCACAGGTAGGCTAGCGTCAGGAGCTTCAACAGCACAGGTAGGCTATGGTCAGGAACTACAACAGCACAGGTAGGCTAGCGTCAGGAGCTACAACATGACAGGTAGGCTAGCGTCAGGAGCTGTGACAACATCACAAGTAGGCTAGCGTCAAGAGCTACGACAACATCACAGGTACACTAGCGTCAGGAGCTACAACATCACAGGTAGGCTAGTGTCAAGAGCTGTGACAACATGACAGGTAGGCTAGCATCAGGAGCTACAACATCATCACAGGTAGGCTAGCGTCAGGAGCTACGACATCATCACAGGTAGGCTAGCGTCAAGAGCTACGACATCACAGGTAGACTAGCATCAGGAGCTATGACATCATCACAGGTAGGCTAGCGTCAGGTGCTACAACATCACAGGTTGGCTAGCGTCAGGAGCTACGACATCATCACAGGAAGGCTAGCGTCAGGAGCTACAACATCACAGGTAGACCAGCGCCAGGAGCTACAACAACATTACAGGTAGGCTAGCGTTAGGAGCTACAACATCACAGATAGGCTAGCGTCAGGAGCTACAACATCATCACAGGTAGGCTAGCGTCAGGAGCTACGACATCATCACAGGTTGGCTAGCGTCAGGAGCTACAACTTCACAGGTAGGCTACCAAAAAACTAGCTACAACAACACAGGTAGGCTAGCGTCAGGAGCTACAACATCACAGATTGGCTAGCTAAAACTAGCTGTCAACTTGTTCCCTTCAAGATATTAACAAGCAGTTCCCAGACACACACTCGTAATCTACTGTGAAACCACATTGTTTTCATGAAGTGTAGACCAACAGAAATCTGAACAGCAACCATAGATGGTCAGTTATTATGAATATTCACACAATGTTGACGCGGTGCTAACTGCACGTGCCCGTCCCCTCAGGCCAGTCCATCGTCGGGTGCAAGTCGATCATCATCCAGGACCAGGTGTTTGTTATCGTGGCACAACTCTTTGGCGGCTCACACATCTATAAGTTCGATGAGGACCAGAGTCGCTTTATCAAGTTCCAGGACATCGAGGTGTCCAAGATCTCCAAGCCCAACGACATTGAGACCTTCCAGATGGCGGGCGACTGGTTCTTTGTCATCGCGGATAGCTCCAAGGCCGGACTGTCCACACTCTACCGCTGGAGCGATAAGGGTTTCTACTCACACCAGTCCCTCCACGAGTGGTTCCGTGACACGGATGCTGAGTTTGTGAACCTGGACGGGAAGGCCCACCTGATTCTTGCCAGTCGATCACAGGTACGTGCGGAGGGGCTCATCCTTCCTGAGTATGTGTGTGTGTGACTCCTCTCCTCCCTCCTAAGTGTGTGACTCCTCTCCTCCCTCCTGAGTATGTGTGTGTGTGACTCCTTTCATCCTCCTGAGTATGTGTGTGTGTGACTCCTCTCGTCCTCCTGAGTTTGTGTGTGTGTGACTCCTCTCGTCCCCCCTGAGTATGTGTGTGTGTGACTCCTTTCATCCTTCCTAAGTGTGAGACTCCTCTCCTCCCTCCTAAGTGTGTGACTCCTCTCCTCCCTCCTGAGTATGTGTGTGTGTGTGACTCCTCTCCTCTCTTCCAAGTGTCTTACTCCTCCACTCCCTCCTGAGTATGTGTGTGTGTGACCCCTCTCGTCCTCCTGAGTATGTGTGTGTGTGACCCCTCTCGTCCTCCTGAGTATGTGTGTGTGTGACTTCTCTCGTCCTCCTGAGTATGTGTGTGTGTGACTCCTCTCATCCTCCTGAGTATGTGTGTGTGTGACTCCTCTCCTCTCTCCTAAGTGTGTGACTCCTCTCCTCCCTCCTGAGTATTTGTGTTTGTGACTCCTCTCCTCCCTCCTCAGGTGCCGGTCATCTACCAGTGGAACCGTGGCTCCCAGCGCTTCGTGCTGCAGGGGGAAATCCCCAACATGGAGGACGTGGTGGCGGTGAAGGCGTTCCACGTGGACGAGGCCCTCTTCCTGGCCATGACGCGCTACATCGGAGACTCCAAGGTGCTCCGCTGGACGGCGCCCAAGCAGTTCACAGAGGTGCAGGCCCTGCCGTCGCGGGGCGCCATGACGCTGCAGCCGTTCAGCTTCAAGCGCCGCCACTACCTGGCGCTTGGAAGCGACTACACCTTCTCGCGCATCTACGTCTGGGATGCCGACAGCGGATTGTTCCGGCGCTTTAAGGAGGCCTACATCCAGGCGCCGCGCTCCTTCACCGCTGTTTCCACCGACCGCCGAGACTTCCTGTTCGCCTCCAGCTTCAAGGGCAGCACACAGATCTTCGAACACATCCTCATCGATCTCAGCCTGTGAAGATCACTGATCACTACACTGCACACAGATCTACGACCTACGCCTGCTATCACCCCACTCCTCTCATACCCCGCCCCTGCTATCACCCCACATCACCCCGCGCCTGTCATACCCCTGCTATCACCCCACATCACCCCTCTCATACTGTACCCACTCTGCACCACACCCAAATATCTTGCCCTGGTCCCCTACGCCAATCCTCTGCCAAACACCAGCATCAGTCTTCCAGTCCCCCAGCTGCTGTCGAGCCTGTGTGCCGGAGCACAGCTTGACCACAGTCGCACGGAGTCCACATCACAGGGTTGCTTTCGCAGTTAAACAAATAGGATGCAATACAAGCAGTGAGGGACTTGTGAATCTATTCTCTCTTAAGTCCTTTGCAGAAATGAGGTTGGGCAGCATTTACATTTTGTGAAATTTCTGTGCTTCAGATTAGGCTGTGGACTCATAATAATGGCCTGTTAGTTATAGGTCATGATAGGTGTCTCTAATGACTTCCTGCCTTGATAAAGGGAGGCGTAAGTTAACCCAAAAGTAACAAATCTTTTCACCATCTGCTGTTATATGTAAAAGTTTAGGTATTAGGAATGAAATCATTAAGTTTTTTTGGTAAATACAACCAGTGCATCAAATTGGCATGAAAATGAGCATTACGTTTTATTTCATGAACTCGTTAAAAGCTAGAGAGGATGAAAGAGGAGATGTGGGATGTACCCAGGGGTGTCCAGACTTATGCCTATAACTGGACCAATGCTAGTCTCCCTTTACACTCTTCTCCCCCTCAGCTAATCTCACACACACTCTTCTGAGCAGCACACACACACACACACACACACACACACACACCTCTCCCCCCTGAGCTAATCTCTTCACCTACATAACGGAGGTCTCTCTGCTCACTCTGCTCACACACACACTCTTCTGCTGCCCTCTGCTGGCGACAGGAGCAGTGGATAGTTACAGAGTGTGTGTGTGTCTTTTTGAGGAGGGCCGGCCCTTTAATGCAATACACACACTGTACTTCAGACCTCATGGGACATCCTGTCTTTTTTGGCCTATAGTCATCTACATCCTTTCTTTATAAACCTATGGTCACCTACATCCTGTCTTAATCAGCCTATGGTCATCTACATCCTGTCTTATTCAGCCTATGGTCATCTACATCCTGTCTTATTCAGCCTATGGTCATCTACATCCTGTCTTCATCAGCCTATGGTCATCTACATCCTGTCTTATTCAGCCTATGGTCATCTACATCCCGTCTTCATCAGCCTATGGTCACCTACATCCTGTCTTTATAAGCCTACACCTGCTTCTCTAATACTGACTGTCTTTCTCTCTCTCCCACACACACAAACACACAAACAAACAAACACAGACACAAACACACACACACACACACACACACACATACACACACACACACACACACACACACACACACACATGTCTGTGTCATTGGGCCCCTTTCCATTTCCAGATCATCATCTTCCCTTCTCACTTCGGTCGTGGGTTTAGCATTCTATTCAAATACTGTAAAAAGTAATAATAATAATAATAATACATTTGATTTAATGGTCCCTTTTATGGTACTCAAGGTTACCTTACATCGCATATGATCCATAATGCCACATGCAACAGTTAACACTAAAAACAACTAACAACAGAGCTTCAACTTCAGAATTGTTTATTCAGAGTTGCTTCATCTCTTTATTCAAAGATTGAAGGTTAACTTTAGCTCAACACTTTAGGTTAACACTAACTTTAGGTTAACACTAGAAACAGGCAACAGAGCCTAATTCAGCCATGATTTGAATTAGAATCAGAATTATATGAAAAACATGCTGATGAGCTTAGTGAGAATGCCAGTTAAAAAAAGGTGAGTTTTAAGAGCAATTTTAATATTGTAATGGGTTATGGAGTCCAGTGTGTGGATGTGAGGAAGAAGTGAGTTCCAGAGTTTGGATGCAGCATAGGAGAAGGCCCTGGTGATATTGATGATGGGTGTGTGTGTGTGTGTGTGTGTAAGTGTGGGTGAGTGTGTGTGTGTGTGTTTGTGTGTATGTGTGTGTGTGTATATATGTGTGTGTGTGTGTGTGTGTGTGTGTGTGTGTGTGTGTGTGTGTGTGTGTGTGTGTGTGTGTGTGTGTGTGTGTGTGTGTGTGCGTGCCTGTGTGTGTGCCGGTAGACCAGCTGATGAAGACCACAGGGAGTGAAAGGGAGTGTAGGTCTGAAGGAGGTCTATCTGGTAGGCAGGGGAATGATTATAGAGAGCTTTAAATGTCATTGATATGATATTAAAGTTGGGCCACAGGGAGCCAGTGTCATTGAATCAGCAGGGGAGTGACATGACTCACCATGCCATGACATGACATCATGGCATTCTGTATATGTACAAACTGTGTCCTGTCTGCAAGAGTGGGAAAACCACTGCTGAACAGTGCCACAGACTCCGATGCCAGTCAGACATGAGGAGCTGATGTGAAGGTGGCACTGAGGTCAAGGTAGAGAGTAGACCAGGATCAGTTGCATGGAGGAGGTCAATGGTGATCTTAACTAGGGCTGTTTCAATGCTGTGTTTCAGGCGAAACTCCAGATTGGGATGGCTCAAAGAGTTTATTGTTTAATTTGTTTATTGATTATTTGAGATTACTGTGCTGTGTGATCATTGAGCTTCCTAATTTCATGTTCCCTCTTACTTTATATATTGTTTAGAGTAGTTATTACTAAGCCTAAATTAGTTTGTAAGGTGTATTTTAGGTAGCTAACTTATTATTTGGTTGGTAAGTTATATTTTTGCCCCAGGCAACAGTCTCAAATGTCAGAAAACAGTCAGAAAATGAAATGAAATCTGAACTCTAACCATTATGACATCATCACTTGTATTGTCTATTGCCGTAGCAATGATGATGATGTTGACGATGATGACAGGGTTTTTGTGTACAATGCCTTATCTGCTATTTTGGGATAGGATCACACACACACACACACACACACACACACACACACAGACACACACACACAGACACACACACACACACACACACACACACACACACACACACACACACACACACCATTAGTGTACAGTACTTTTAGATCTACAGGTAAAGCTTTGAAAGCACAAACTTTTAAAAGCAAACCCTTACCAGGGCTTTTTCCCTGCAGTTACCTTTTCTTTCACACGCACGTATGATACACACACACAACACAAACATACGCTTTGTAGATGCCCTAACACTAATTTGCTAGATTATACCCATCAGGATCAGGCAAATAGGAGAAGAGGAACGTTTAGCATCTTCACTTCCAGTGGCCCCAGGAAGCAGCTGTCTCAGGAGTGGACCCCGCCAAAGCATGCCCTGCCATTTGGAATGCGCCCCCTCCCCTAAAGAACCTCATGGGCTCAGTGCACCACTAAGCCAGACATGCTAGAGGCTCTTTCTCAATGCAGGCTGTTTGTTTTCTAAGCCAAATGTATATACCGCCATAGCCGTTAGTTTCCTGTGCATTGAATGTTGAATTGTTTAAACTCCTTTTTGTTTGTTTGTTTGTTTAAATGAAACCCAATAAACAATTATGATTTGACTTGGCTTCATTTAAAGAGGGAGTTACAAACACGCCATTGACTTTTGTTCTTTGTTCATTAAGAGTTGTTTCATCTCTTTATTCAAAAATGGAAGTTAACTTTAGGTCGGTTTCGCAGGTATCAAGTGATTTGCAATGGAAAACCTCTAACGTGAACAACATCAGGGAGGCTTATTCTGGTTCCTGCAGAGCCTGAGGGCCATGAACCTGACACCGGTCAAATCAACCTCTGATGCTCAGACTACAGCCTGTAGTAGAAGAATATTTCTGGGGAAGTTTCCCAGCATGTAACATTTAGCAAACAGTAAATAAATAATGAAGCAGGTTGTCTGCAGCTCAAAAAACATCTACTGATGAGGATGTATTTCTCTTTTCTCTCTCTCTCTCTGAAACCTAAAGAAGAGATACACAGAGTGCTAGAATGAGCTTCATGACTGTAATGGCCTCGATCTGTGACAGAAGGCTGTGATCAACTGGCTTTTTTCCTGTGGTCAGTTCACTAGTTACGTTTTTTTTTTAGAGGAACTAAACCTGTCCTTTCCTTTCAGTGGAACATCTTTCTGAAGAACTAAACCTGCCTGAAGCATTCTAATCTGTCTCTTTTTTAACTATAAGGTCTGGCCCTTTTCTCATCTCTCTTTACACTTCTGCTCACACTGAGGTCAACCTCAATAGTTTAATTTCAGTTTGTGTTTTTGTACCCTAGTATGTCTTAACCCTACAAGGGTACTTTTTCTTCATATTCTTTAACGTTTCTATTGTAAGGTAATTTGTACAGTTTTGTTTTTAGAATGGTCTAGATATCTTCATTACATACATGGTTTCAGCATAGAGAGATAACTGATGGTCTCATCAAACACTATTATGTGATGAGGTCAACCAGGTGAGTTCAGGGTTGATCTGAGCAGCCTACAACTTGAACATGAAATCAAACTGATGAACAAATCAATGTGATAAACAAAAAAATACAACTCAAATAAGAAAATAGTTTATTTGGTGACAGTGCTGACAATACATTGTGATTGTTCCTCCTGACTTCTTTTTTTTTTACTCTGACATACTCATGATATGTGTAATGTTACAGAAACAGTGATGTTTATTTTGCTTATCTCTTAGAGCTCTCTCTAGTGGTGAGGAAAGTTTAATTTAAACTCCAGTCTTAGAATCAGAATCAGGTTTTATCGGCCAAGTAAGTTTGCAAAAACAAGGAATTTGTCTTGGTAAAGTGGCTCTCAATGTGCTTACACAACATTTTCATTACAACACAATACAAAACAAACAGTGCAAAGGTCTAAGAAGTTTAAGAAAGTATATAAACCATGAATGATAGGAGTTAATGAAAACAACAAAGCAACAAACATGCAGATCCTTGTTTCATTATATTAAGCAAGATTTTCACATCATACTCCGGACAACACATCTGCTATTAATCAAGACATGTACAATTCACCTGATATAAATCTGTAGCTCACTGACACAACTGACACAGCGGCTCTATGCAACTGTACAAGCAAGCACATTTGAAGCAAGAATGCTGCATATGATATGACAGTGACTGTCTTACTATGGTGTGTTACCATGTGACCTCAATCTGATTGGAAAGATGAAGATGATGATGATGATAAAGAGCGATATGATGGAGAGTTTGACCTCTTACATTACATGTGTACCTGTCCAGGCCATTTAAAGACGGGCTTTGAATAGTTGAGAGTTGGCTTGGTTTTAGTTGACATGTTGAGAGCATGAGAGCATTAGAGTGAGTCTATGTTCCCCTCAGAGGTCAGAGGTCAGAGAGTGTTAGGTGGGGTCTGTCCTTCCTCATGAGAACACTGGGACACTGTGAGGTCACTGTTTCTGCTTCTGTGTTTCCTATTCATGACAGCAGGAAAACTGCTCTAAGATCACGTTTCAGAAGCCTCTTCATTATTATGGTTCAGAAGGTGACCACAGAATCATATTAGATTAAACAATTATCATTTGTCTCAATGTTGACATATAGTTAAAAGGTTTTGAAATCCAACTGGCAAAGTTGATAATAGAAATATACTATGCCTTCTCTTTTCAGTCCCACACAGTCATGTTCTCATAGACATCTTCATGGACAACAAATAATACTTCACAGAGGATGGAGGGCTGGGGGTCCTCACAGAGGATGGAGGGCTGGGGGTCTTCACGGAGGATGGAGGGCTGGGTGTCTTCACATAGGATGCAGAGTTGGGGGTCCTCCCAGAGGATGGTGCAAAGCTGGAGGGCTGGGAGTTCTCACAATATTGGTTTGGTTCTTTTTCATGCATACCAGTTGTTTTTACATACAGTACATATCATATCAAAATGGTTTTATCTGTGATGTGAGAACTGACTGTTGCAGCCATCTCTAACCATGTTCCTCATCTGTAATCAAGCACATTCTGTTCCATCTGAGCATCAACTGACCTGCAGGTGTCTTTAGTCACAGCCAATATGATAAACAACATTGTTTTCCACTAACAGGGATTCTTGTCTAAGTCAGATACAAGAAAACATGAATTAATTAATTGTATTCTTTTAATACGACAGAGAACAATAAGAACATGTAAATACATAAAGATATACTAATTTTACATGTGAATGTATTAAAGTACAGATATAAGAGAAAGTCACCATGTAAAATGTTTTTTTTTAAATTAAAGGTTTGCTTAAGATTATAACGTTGAATAAAGAGTAATAAGTAATCAGCAATACCTGAATTACTTTCAGTTAGTCTACATCAGATAAAACATTATGAAATAAAAAAGATTTGATGATGTTGAGCAATATTGTAATACTTGCAGAAACACATAAGCTAAGTGTCTGGCACCTAGTGGATGTTATGAGACTTGAACTCAACTTGTCGAGGCCATAGTCCTCACTGTGTCCTTTTTACACATACTTACATAAGTCATGTTATTGATGCCATAGTCCTCACTGTGTCCTTTCTATATGTACTTACATAAGTCATGTTATTCATGTCTGCTTTAGAATATATATTAAAAAAACAATATCCTTTTTTACAATAAATGCTGAAGAGAATGCTTTACAAATTTAAGAAAATCTATTCAGATCGCATACATTTAAAAACATATATACAGTTTACAAGAAGTTGCGTTTGCCAATTTTATAAACACACACCAATTAAGTATTTGCTAATTCTGGTTTTGTCACATAGAGAGAAATGGATACAATGCACCAGTAAAGCCATTTTACAGATACTACACATGGTCTTATTTGAGAAAATACCATTTTTTTAGACACAACATATACAATTTCAAACGGGCCTATTTAAAATACAGCCCACATGCATTAAAATTGAAAAGTAGAAGCAAAAACAACCATGACTCTCTTGGACATTAGGGAAGCCTTGGGAACAGGAACATGAAGCTTCGTGGACTTTATAGCATATAATCTAAAATGTGAAAAATAGAGTTTAATTGACTCCAAAAAAACTGTTATAATATACATAATATACAAACTGTTTTTATAATTCCTCATTCAGCAAACACGAATACTGATATGCTAACATTCATCGCACAATTTTCAAATATTCATTGGACATTTTGTTCAGGCCTACAGTGGCCTGCTCTTACCTCCCCTTTCTTTTCCTCAGTTACACGTGTTCCTCTGCTCTAGTGTCGGAGGGAGCCACATCATCATATTCTTCCTCATCATCTAGAGAAGAAGACAGAAGTTACCAGGATTGTCTTCATACATTCCAGATCATCTCTTTGTACAGAGTGTAAAGAGTGGTTATATTTATAAAGTACAAACTCATACAATACAATTCACTTTGGCATACACAACCATTGAGATTTATTTTAAATCATGCAGTTACTGCAAAACAGTTATACCTTCTTGAGAGTCCTTGGATAATTTAATTGTTTCATAGACATCTGTAGCACCTGTCTCAGATATAAATGAGTTATGAAAATAAATCCATAATAGTACACAAAGTGTTAAATAATCTGTCCTGATATTTCAGAATATGAACACACTGACCTCTCTGCAGTGGCATATATAGGGGTGTGATTGTGTCATAGACATCTGTACTTCCTATAATGGGGAGAAATGGATCAGAAATCAACACAATGAATCTGTAACTAAGATTCTGTAGTGACCACACATCCCCATGTCAGTTTCCTCTAATCACTCTCACAAGGGGAACGAGGGAGAGAAGAAAGGAAAACACACATTATAATCAATATACACTTGAATTATTGATGGATTATGGCTGGAGTATATCTTCTTTTAGAGATAGAGTTGTCTGGTAAAAGGGGATACACACATGCACACATGTATCTATATAGAATTTAATGCATTGAGTTTGCATATTGTGGTGAGTCTGACCTTTCCACCACATATGGGCCAATTTGTTTGTGGGGCCCCAACACAACTGCACTGCTGTGGCACCAACACAACTGCACTGCTGTGGCCCCAACACAACTTCACTGCCTATAGTTGATCCACTGTGGCCCCAACACAACTGCACTGCACTGCCTATAGTTCTGCTGCTGTGTTGAATGTTGATGCTGTTTAGGAGTTTAGGAGTTAACAGAATGACTGCTACATAATATTGTAAGTTAAATAAACAGATACAGCTTAAGTAATTTGAAAAGACAACATTAGTTCCTTGTACTGAACGACATAATACAGATACTTCACACCACCACAAATATGTGTTTATAAGTTGTCATTCCTCTGTTTCTGTAGCCCATGCAGTGAGTAATAGTCCATTAGAGTTACTTGGAAAATACACAAGTTGATGCAGCTAAGAAAAACAATACAAACTGTTGCCTTAAGATGTTAAGTTAAGACAGGGCCTCATTTTTACAGTGTATCACAATAGACAGTGATATAAAATAATCCATCTTACTCTTCTGCAGAGGCATATACTCTGACTCAGACCCCCCTCTTCCTGCAGACTGACTCTGGTCCTGGTCTGAACTCTGATTGGTCCTCATCTGCTGCTGCTGCTGCTGGTCTCTACAGGGACACACAGATCTGTCTGTCATGTCTGACAAAGTGATGATGTATGACTGATGAAGCCAAGATGAAAGAATTGAGGTAGACTGTTACTCACTTTGCTGCAGTGGTTAAACATAGACCTGCAATCGAACAGGCATCTGATTTTTCATCTCATTATGATAGTTGTCTTTAAAACTATAGGTTAGATTGTCATAGTTGTTGTTTGTTGTTTTTGTTGTGTTTTACCTCTGAGATATGTTGAGCGATACAGACAGAAAACTAAAAAAGAGAAAATGATTCCCACCACCACTCCCACTGCTAACAGCATGAAGGAGCCGGAGTCTGACACTGGTGCTGTGGAAAGAAAAACAATCATCCAAATATATTTGTGTGTGTTTGTGTGTGTGTGTGTGTGTGTGTGTGTGTGTGTGTGTGTGAGTGAGAGAGAGAGAGAGAGAGAGTGAGAGAGAAAGAGAGAGAATGCAGAGATTATTTAAATTTCAAATGGTAAAAGAGGTAAAGCATATTACTTTGCTCCTGTTGAGTCTCTACAGACACTGTAGGTTGAGGAAGACCTGTGGGCAAAGGTGTGTGTTAATGCACAGGCTGGACTAGACTGCAGCATGGGGCCTCATCTGTGCAAGGGCCCAGGATTGGTCAGACTATTTGTATTTTTTCCCCCCCAATTTCATTCAGAGAATTGATCTCTATTGGCCCAAAGGGAACATTAAAACAGTTAAGCATCTGATCGGATAGATATGGTCAAGTTCATGAGGTCAATTTACGAGAGCAAGATCTATTAAAGAAAATTCCTAAATTGATAGGATATTTCAAGGCTGCAGAAACGTCTTCATCAGTTTGACATGGTTAAAACAACTGCAACAGGATTAGCTATATCCACAGCTAGCTCAAGCAATAGCTAGCTCAAGCAATGGCATAGACCTATCACCAACCACAAACACCCCAGGAATTATTATAAGCCATGTCCCAGGCAACACACATCCCTCCATGATGGCCTCACCTGCTGCTACCGCAAATCCTGCTAACGTGACCTATAGCTTGGACCCTGCATGCTGCGCTAACGTTACCTATAGCTTGGACCCTGCATGCTGCGCTAACGTTACCTATAGGTTGGACCCTGCATGCTGCGCTAACGTTACCTATAGCTTGGACCCTGCATGCTGCGCTAACGTTACCTATAGGTTGGACCCTGCATGCTGCGCTAACGTTACCTATAGCTTGGACCCTGCATGCTGCGCTAACGTTACCTATAGCTTGGACCCTGCATGCTGCGCTAACGTTACCTATAGGTTGGTCCCTGCATGCTAGGCTAACGTTACCTACAGCTTGGACCCTGCATGCTGGGCTAACTTTACCTAATAAAATGACATTACAATCCTTGATCATCTGTTTACTTACTCTTAATGTGAAGGTGAACTTTTTCACTAGGTTGTGATGATGTGGGTCTCTCTCTCCTCTCCCCCTGGCACCAGTAATGGCCCTCATCAGAGTAAGCAGCGTTGTTGATGGTGGTTGTGTTGGTACCAGACTGAGCGACTGGTTCAAAGCTGTTGTCTTTATACCACTTATATGTCCATCCACGCTGAATCTCACATATCAGAGTGACGTTCTCTCCAGTGTGCACAGGACTCTTCGGCTGTGTTGTAAGTTTAGATGTGGGAAGGGCTGTGGGAATATGGTGGGAATTAAGAGAATTCATTGTATCTACATGCCACATACAGTATGTGGAACTAAAGATGTAGAATCAGAAATGATGGACATACTCACCCTTCACCTGAATATGAACTGCATTGCTCCTTTCTGATGATGTGGGTCTGTCTCTCCTCTCTGCCTGACACCAGTATTGACCCTCATCAGACTTAGCAGCTGCAGTGATGGTGAAGGTGTTTCCCTGAGACTCAAAAACCAGATTAGAGATCGACCCTTTGAACCACTTATATGTCCAGCCACGCTGATCATTTATCACACACTCCAGAGTGACGGTCTCTCCAGTGAACACTGGACTCTGTGGCACTACAGTCAGTGTAGCTGTGGGTGGGGCTGCTCAATACAAACATGGAGGGAAAGAAGAGATGTGTTTCATCTGCATGTCATCTGCATGGTACAGTGGGTGCTAAATCTGAAATTATATTAAATAAATAACTACAATATCCCACCTTTCACAAGATGGATGTACTCACCCTTCACATGAATATTAACTTGATAACTCCTTTGTGATGCTGTGGGTCTGTCTCTCCTCTCCCCCTGACACCAGTACTGGCCCTTATAAGACTCCGTAGCTCCTCTGATGGTGAAGGTGTTTCCCTCAGACACTGGGGCACTGCTTGGCCACTTATAGACCCTGTATGTCCAATCACTGAGAGACTCTATCACACATTTCAGAGTGACTGTCTCTCCAATGAACATAGGACTCTGGGGCTCTACTGTTAATGTAGCAGTGGGTAAAGCTGTGGAAACAAACATGGAGAGACAAGAGATCTGTCAGTCACGTCTGCAGCCGTGTACATTAATGACATTCATCAGCCAGAATTGCATAAACCACGTTTACAGTGGAGACTCACCTAACACATGCATTTTGTAAGGTTCACTTTCAAGATGAGCCCTTTGGTTTCCTATGAATACAATACATTTATAAGTGACCTTGTTGAAACTTTCATCAACCAGGCCCAGTGAAATGTCATTCTTTTCAGATGCAATTCCCAGTGTATAGTTGTCTCTGTACCAGCGGTACCTCCAGTGACCACCAGGTGGCTGTCCCTGTATGTCACATGTCAGGCTGATATTTTCTCCTCTGAAAACCAGCGGCCAGTTTGGCTTCTGAATAACAACAGCCTTGAGACCTTCTGAGAAAAGGGCACAGTCATCAGATATATTTAAACACACCTTTCCACACAACCAATTTATGATATCAGATTAAAAGTCACAGACAACAACTAAAATGTGCATTTACCTGCTGTGCAACAAGAATAACTCAGGAAGCCCAGGACTGAAACCAAGACATGACAGTGTGAATATGACATCACATTTTTGACAGCATTAGAGAGTTAGATGTATTTACACATTCACTGATGGACACTCTCTGGCAATTTTGGTCACCTTATTCAAATACATAGAGATACAAGACCTTTACCTTTCTCTCCCCCCCCCCCCCCCACCGCCACCCCCCGCATACACACTGATAATACTGTCCACAGAATAGACACTAAATGAAGGTTGTTATCACCTTGTGTGCAGCTCAAAAACAACAGCTGACCGAGGATATACTGTATTTCTATTTCTCTCTCTCTTTCTCTCTATCTCTCTCTCTCTCTCTCTGAAACATACACACACTCAAAGCCATACCAAAGTAAAGAAGAAATACTCACATAGCGCTAGAATGAGCTTCATGACTGTAATGGTCTGAATGTGTGACAGTAGGCTTCAATCAACTGGCTTTTTTCTTGTGCTTGGTTAACTAATTAAGTTCCTTAAGATAAACTAAACCTGTCTGCTTCTGCGTCTCTTCCGTTCAGTGGAATGTCTTTCTCAAGATCTAAACCCGCCTGAAGCATTCTCATCCGTCTCTATTTTAACTATGAGGCCTGACCCTTGACTCACCTCTCTCTACACTTCTGGCACACGGTGGTTTCCTTTCAGCTCATTCTCTATGTCCACCATGTCTATTGCTGACACATTCAGAGATGATACCACGTTGGACTGAATATTCATCATCTCTCATTACTCTAACATTCAGTCTTCTAAACCGTCTCAAACAAATCACAACTGGCACAGCAGCACAATGCAACTGTACAAGTAAGCACATTTGAAGCAAGAATGCTGCATATACTATGCAAGTGTCTTACTATGGTGATGATGTGAACTCAATCTGATTAGAAAGATGACGATGATGATGATGATGAAGATGATGAAGATAATGTTGATAAAGAGGGAGAGGAGTATGGCTCTTACATTACATGTGTTTGTGTACTGTAATATCAAATGAAGGCAATACGTCTTGATACATTGTTTAGCTGATATAAATAAACATCCTCTGTGCATGCTAACTGTTGATCTACCCACACTCGACCACATCCTGTATCTTTCTTTTCAACACATGTGGTATACCTCAAGGGGTGCTTGCTGCAATGCCCCTTCAGTGTTCTTATCGAAAGATATAATATGTATTTATATAAATAACACAAGTAGAGTTTTCTATGCATTGGAGTTTTTAGCTATGAAATACTTTAATATCCATAAATAAGACAATGTATGCATTCTAACGTTGTTTGTATAATGCTGTTTTTATAATACTTTCATGGAGCCTGACTAGCCCACATGTTAGAGTTTCCCAGGGGTCACATTTTCTTCTGATCTGTTAATAAGAATTCACAAAAAAATGCATTTCAGGGCTTGTGTTTTAATGTTTGTGTGACACAAATGTCTGGGTAGGCAAGGTTTGCCACCACTCTTTTCAGCTCTGACCAAAGTGTCTGTCAAAATCAGCTCTCACTGACACACCCCTAATGAAAGAGCTGCCCCTTCAGTGCTGATACTAATAATGGCAATGGTACTGCACGCTAAACTGCACTCACAAACATAAATCCAAACATGTCAAAGTAAATATATTTACATTAAATAAAATAAATGTACTTTGGCAAAAACTAATTTTAAATACATTAGACAACTAGGAACAACATTCTACAGCTAGGGCATGCCCATTAAAAGTTGTCCTCCTTGTCTTAATGTCTCCCTTCCCTCTAAGAAAGGAATAGTATTGGTCTCAGCTGACTGATTCCTTTGTATTTAATGTGAAACAAATGATCAGATGTGTCAGCGTTAGACTGCACAGGATGCTGGTTATTGACTGCAGCAGAAGAGAGGTGAAGGGGTCAGGAAGTCACTGTGAAACATCGGCCTACACAAAGAGTTCACTTGTGCCCCCTCATGGTGAAGGTATGGTATTACCTGCAGAACTTGGGAACACAAACTACATCACCATTCACAAAGACACTGACATGTTTGTTATCATCTCTATGATGATGCTTTATTCAATGATGCAAAACAATTCAAGCGGGAAAAATAAACAACAACATCAATCAACAACAAACGCAACAAAGCTACAAGATGACAGTGATGTGTTACAGGTCATATGGAGTTGGCACTGGAACAAATGAACCAAAACCTTAATAAATTAATACCGTTCACAAAACACTACAGTATATCTACTTTCATTACAATGAACAGACCAAATGCTGTAGTCCACAAGCCCATACAGTGTTGGTCCCTTCCCAGCAGTTTCTCCTCAGAAATGCTGATATTGCGTCACTCCACTAACTGATAGGGGTCAGACAGTGGAGAGGAGATTCCTGAACAAAAGGACAGAGATGCAGAGGTATGATAGGAATGAGATGGACATGTTATATTCATTATGTTCCTAGACTTGAGGACAGAGATAGAGAGGTATGATAATAATGAGATGAACGTGTTATATTCCTTATGTTTCACTTAATATATTATATTATGATATAAACATAGCACAAAAGTAAGGACATTTGTGTTTGGTAGATCATTTCTTTGCTTATAACAATGCTTCTTGGCAATGAATCTCATACCATTGGAAAGTCTGTTTATGTCCCTTTTAAATGGCGCCACATTTGTAAGGAACATGCATTTGGGGGATGAGCAACAAAGCTGAGTCAATGGGTTGCACCCATGACAAATCTGCCAAATCTTCTTGCCCTATCTGACTTAATACATATTTCCAGCTGGAGTGTTTGATACCTACCCATTCTGCTTAGTGACAGTTTGTCATACGCCGTATCCATCACTGTTGAAAAAGAGATATCAGTCAGTATTGGCACTGTGATAAGATGCCTGGTCTGTTCAGCTCTGTGAGTGGAATGGTTTCATAGACAGGAAGTCCTCCTATAACAGAGACAACAACATTTGTAAGTAGAAGGGTTGCATTAACATAAATATTACAAATTATAGTCATTCAATGTTTTTAGAGGTTATTGAGATGAATTCTGTTTAATACTATAGAGGTGTTTAATGATAATAAATACATATCTGTGGGTTAAAAGTGCTGTAGGTTGACTGTACAGGAGAGAGATGGGATGAGCTGAGATGCATTGTCAGAGACCTTCCTCACCCCCATCAGACTGGTCCCAGTGCTCATTGGTGTTTGTTTCAGCCAGGCCACAAGAGGGAGACAGAGATCTAAAGGGGCACATCAACAAGTTGTGAGTTACACCCTAAGTTGGAACCTGAATCCATGCTTGTGATTTCCTCTACCAGTTCAGGTCAAGGGCAACAATATATTGGTCTGAGCAACACACAGCTGAGAAACTAATGCAGAGTTCACACTACACAATGTACGCCCTGATTGTCTTCCCAGATATCAAGAGTCCAAAGCAAGTTGTCCTGCTGACACCCTTTTTTGAAGATAAAAATCCTGTCTCATTTTCTGCGTCACTTCTTGCTTGTGTTTTCATAACAAGACGTAGTGTGGAAACCAGACGGACTTGTCGGGAATTCCTTGAGCTGAACTATCAGTCATGTAGTGTGTGTGAGTGTGTGTGTGTACATGTATGTGTAGACTATCAGTCATGTAGTGTGTGTGTGTTCAAACCAAAACAGCTTTAAGAGTCCCGATTAAAAGAGAGCAAGTTGTGAGAACAGTAGAGCAATCTGACTACTATGAAAGTCCTGTAGTGTGTACATGGCATAAGTGTCTCAAATACTGTATGTCAAAATAAGCTCTTTAGCTAGGCTACTGCCATGGCAAGCTAACCTTAGCTTCGGTGGGTTGCTAATTGTATTGCCAAGGTGAACTGCAACAGCAGTCACCAAATTAGACCATTCTACAGTCTTTGATGCCATAAACACAGCATAAAAACACATTTACAGTATATGAGAGAGAATAGGCTCCTCCTGTGCAAACAATATTGCTTTTAGCCACATGAAATAAGAGATGACGGACGCTGATAGAATTTACAGGTTTACTTACTGTACTGCACCAGAGGAGTTGGACACAGGACCTGCAGACACAAAAGACACACAATCCCTCTGAATGACTGAAACAACACATCTGGGTTCTTACAGATTCACTTATAAGATTAGAGGCAGTTTGCTGTAAAGATGTCTATAAGAAATGCACCAGTTTACCCCTCTGTCTTCTGCAGCAACGTGGAACAACCTTTAACACTTCCAACACCAAGGCCTTTTTTTGACTGTGTTAGGTAGTCTGCCATGCCTGATATTTTTGTATATTTCACCTAACTAAAAACCATGAGGCAAAAGTGGCATTCATGATTATATTCTAGAACACCTCAGCAATACTACAATGAGAGTAAAAGGAATGTAGTAAAAAAGTAGTTTTTTATTAAAATTAAATCTAGTTTTAAACTAAAGTCACTAAAATTAAATCTAGTTTTAGAGTTGCTCAGACTTTGTACAAAAACACATGCATGTGCATATTTTTGAAGTTTTCTTCTTCTACTCTGAACCACAAGGGTGAGTTTAGCATTCAGAAAGTGTGTGTGGTTTCTATACTAATTATAAGTAATTTAGAAAAGTGTCACTGCTCTTCACCTGGAGCACTATGCATATTGATGAGAGAGGTGTAAACATTCTGGGACACCTCGGTCAAAGACAATGGCCATGACGTATATACCCTGGAATGTCTTTGTGGCACACTACCCCCTACAGGTTTTCTTGACACATCATGACTCAATAGCCATCACTGAATTAACATACCCTTATCATATGAATAGTTGTCTTTTGCTAATGGGCGGGTTGAAACCTCACTCAGGGACTGAAATGTGCAAGGGATTAGTTATATTCTCCTAACAAAGTGATTATATTTCAGTTTCAGACTCAAGAAAAGGGTTCAAGTTAGTTTTATGTTTGTATGACAAAAACTCGCAGAGATTTTAACATTTTTAAATCAAAATATCACCAACTGACCCATGGGGCAGCTTGGGGCTGGAAGGGTTAAAATGATGATGGCGAGAACCACTCCCACAGTCACAGCCAAGCCCACAACCACACCCATTATAAGATGAATGGGTTTAAAACCTGGAAATGAATCAGTCCAGGCATTAAAAAGAAGGTAAGTCTTACAATTAGATTTCACATAATATACTGGGACAAACACAACTTCCTATGAAATCTACACTACTGTTGCAGAGCTTCAGGGAATGTGGAGAATAACATTGCATAGAAACGTATGATCTTTGGACCTTGATGAAGTGAGGAAAATAAATCCAAAAAGTGTCTGGCCTGCACTGCCGCACATTCATCCACAAAGACAACAACCATCCACCTGAATGGAATATGAATGTACTAACCATTTTGGCTGACATTCACTGAAACATCCACTGAGTCACTGAGCTGTGAGGATGTGGGTCTCTCTCCTCTCACCCCCTGACACCAGTATCGACCCTCATCAGAGGCAGTCACTCTTGTGATGGTGAAGTTGTTCCCCTCAAACACAACATTGTTATTCCTGTCCTTGTACCACTTATATGTCCAGTTACTGAGAGACTCTGTCACACACTTCAGAGTGACTGTCTCTCCAGTGAACACTGGACTCTGTGGCTCTACAGTCAGTGTAGCTGTGGGCAGGGCTGATCAATACAAACACGGAGGGAAAGAAGAGCTGTGTTTCATCTGCATGGTACAGTGGGTGCTATATCTGAAAATACATAAAATAAATAACTACAATATCCTATCTTCACCAAATGGACGCACTCACCTTTCACCTGAATATAAGCTTGATTACTCCTTTGTGATGATGTGGGTCTGTCTCTCCTCTCTGCCTGACACCAGTATTGACCCTCATCAGACTTAGCAGCTGCAGTGATGGTGAAGGTGTTTCCCTGAGACTCAAACACCAGATTAAAGATTGACCCTTTAAACCACTTATATGTCCATCCAGGCTGAGTATCTATTACACATTTCAGAGTGACTGTCTCTCCAGTGAACACTGGACACTGTGGCTCTACTGTTAATGTAGCTGTGGGTAAAGCTGTGGAAACAAACATTGAGAGAGAAGAGATCTGTCAGTTAATTGCACATCTACATCAGTGTAAAATTATAACAATCACATTTTTCAGAGTTTACGTGAATGTGAGGTTTTCAATGTAAATCTTACCTGTAATAAAAACTGAGATTTTAGCATCATAGCTTGACCGTTGTCTTCTGATACCAAAACACTGGTAGTCACCACTGTCTTCTGGAAGCAAGATGGTGATGATTCCATTGATAGACCTTTGAATCCTTGCATTGTTCCTTGTCCAGTCATACTCCCAGCCTAGACCCTGTGTGATGTCACACCTTAGAGTGACTCTGTCTCCACTGTAGAAAGGCTGCTGAGGAGACTGGAGGGTGATTGTGGCCTGGGGTGTCTCTGTACAGATCAAATTACCATTCATACTTTATAAACCAATATAGGTTATTTATACAGTGTTTTTTCCTTAGAGATAGAGAAGTATAAAAAGGATGTGACAGAAATTGAGTTATGCATGAGATAAAAAAAATAATGAGCTTCATTGATTACTTTAAGAGAGCCTTCAATATTTCCCTTTCCATTTGTGTGTTGAATAGCATTTTGTGAAGTCTGCGAAGTTACAAAGTACATGCCAGAGGAAGTAACTCTCTTCCACAAGGCAAGGCAAGGCAAGGCACTTTTATTTATATAGCACATTTCATGCCAATGGCAACCCAAAGTGCTTTACACAAATAAAATGAAGTGTTTTACATAGTTAAAGGAAGACAAGACAAAATATAAAAAATTAAAATATATAAAATCAGATAAAAAACATAAATAAAGTGAATAAAGGGTTATGCATAAGGGAGAGCATATAAAACAGAAAAACAGAAAATGAGTCTAAGAAAAGGCAACAGAAAATAGATGGGTCTTGATACTGTTTTTAAAACTGTCAATAGAGGGTGCAGTTCTAATTGACATTGGCAGCTGGTTCCACAGCTGAGTAGCATAAAAACTAAAGGCAGCTTCACCGCTTTTGGTTCTCACAGTTGGTTTTGTTAAAAACAGTTGGTCTTGAGATCTAAGAGGTCTAGTGGGTGTGTGGTATTGGAGGAGGTCTACGAGATAAGTGGGCCCCATTCCAGTTAGTGATTTAAAAACAAGCAACAATACTTTAAAATCTATTCTTTGACTGACAGGGAGCCAGTGTAAAGTTTTTAGTAGGGGTGTAATGTGGTCTGACCTCTTAGCTTTCATAAGGACCCTAGCAGCTGCATTTTGGATCAGCTGGAGCTGCCTAACGTTTTTTTTTGGGTAAGCCTGTGAGGAGACCGTTACAGTAGTCAAGCTTGCTAGAAATAAAGGCATGAATGAGCTTCTCCAGATCTGATTTTTTCATGAGATTTCTTAATTTTGAAATGTTTTTTAAATGATAGAAAGCTGATTTAGAAACTGACTTGATATGGCTGTTAAAAGTGAGGTCACAAGATGACACAATCTCGTAACACAATCCTTATAGCTGACCAATCAGAGCATACTGGGCTCATCGGAAGGGGGGGGGGGGGGGTTAAAGAAACAGGAGCTCTAACTGAGCCTGAATGGATGTACAGTATGACAAATATACAACATCTATTCTAGAAGACCCCCAAAATTAAAATCATATTCGTTTTTGCCAGTATCTAGCAAACAGGCGTACCACCTAAAAGCCTTGACGTAAGAGCATTTTTGACAGTGATAAAACTAGCTTGTTTGTTAAATTCATTATGGCATTATTCATTGCGTCACATTCATCCACATGTTGGAAAACAGCCAAAAGCTGGACCACTTATATGTCCAGTTACTAAGAGATTCAGGACTCTGTGACCCTACTGTTAGTGTAAGGTTAGGTTGACCTGTGGAGACAAATATGGACACAAACAAGAGCTGTATTCGATCTACATGTCATGTCTATGGAATTAAAGGTGGAATCCACAATTCTAATCCAATTGAAGATGCAGGTCGCTATTGTAATCCACACTTTTTGTAAAATTCAACAAATTCAGCCAGGCTTTCATAAAGTACCTTTAAAGCTGACAATGAAATACATTTTTACACTGCAGACTCACCTAACACATGCATTTCGTAGGGTTCACTTTCAAGATGAGGCCCTTGGTTTACTATGAATGCCACACATTTATAAGGGACATTGTTGAGGCGTTCATCAGCCCAGCCCAGTGAAATGTTATTCTTTTCAGATGCACTTCCCAATGAATAATTGTCTCTGTACCAGCTGTACCTCCAGTGACCACCAGGTGGCTGTCCCTGTATGTCACATAACAGGCTGATTTGTTCTCCTCTGAAAATCAGCGGCCAGTTTGGCTTCTGAGTAACTACAGCCTTGACACTTTCTGAGGAAAGGGCACAATCATCAGAATTCCACTTAAATAATTTGTAATGCAAGATTAAAAGTCACAGACAACAACTAAAATGTGCATTTACCTGCTGTGCAACAAGAATAACACAGGGAGCCCAATACTGAAACCAAGACAGAATCAGTGTGAATATGACATCACATTTTTGTCAGCATAAAGGAGTTATATGTATTTACACATTCACTGATATTAGTCTGAACTAATGACTTGGTTCAACAGCACCAGATCCTCCCTTAGTCTGTCATGTTTATCTGTGTATCTTTATCACCTTCTCTTTTCATTGCTGATGTTTTCCTATGTGGGGATTGGTCTCACCAATCAAAGTGAAGGTCAATTAAACCATAGTTTTTCAACCCCTTGACATCAGTTTATTATCTGTATTTATTTGATTAATAAAAATGTCAGCTAATTCAGTGAGTTTTACTCTAGGATGATGACTCCCATGGTCACAGGAAGTTCAGTTCCTCCTTGACACTCTCTGTCTATGATTGGTCACCTTATTCACAAACAGAGAGATACAAGACCTTTACCTTCCTCTCTCTCTCTCTCTCTCTCTCGCTCTCTATATATCTCTTTCTGAGTCTTCAACTAAGATTTCAGTCTAAAGGCGTGTTAGAATGAATCTTTCTTGCTTTTAAAATACATTTAACACATACACACACAAACACAGAAATATGTCACCACACAAATACACACCTACATGTACCAACACACACACACACACCACACACACACACACACACACACACACACACACACACACACACACACACACACACACACACACACACACACACACACACACACACACACACACACACACACACACACACACGCACACACACACGCACAAACACAGACATACACACACACACAAAACGCAAAGGTTCCTAACTAAACCTTTCTGCGTCTGCATCTCTATCCGTTCAGTGGAACATCTTTCTCAAGATCGAAACCCACCTGAAGCATTCTCATCCATCTCTATTTTAACTATAAGGCCTGAAGCGTTCTCATCCATCTCTATTTTAACTATAAGGCCTGACCCTTGTCTCTTCTCTCTCTACGCTTCTGCACACACTGAGGTCAACCTCAATAGTTTAATTTCAGTTTGTGTTTTTGTACGCCAGTATATCTTAACCCTACAAAGGTACTTGCTGCTTTTTATTCTAGTCTACCTTCTATTTGTGTTGTATTGTTGTATTGTATTGTCTCTCTGTATCTGTTTTTCTTTTAAGGTTATACTTACAATTTTGTTTTTAGAAGTGAACACCCCTCCCCTGTTCAAAGGTTGTCATGATAAACATGTGTGACCTTCAACAGCACATTATGGTTTGTGGTCTTTCAACTCATTCTCTACGTCACATCAACATGTCTATTTCTGACACATTCAGAGATGCTACCAAATTGAAGTGAATATTAATCATCTCTCATTACTTTAAGTGTATGTTCTGTGTTTATTTGATTCATCATAAATAATGTAACAAGATGTAGTGAGTTTTGCTCATTGTCACTCTCTGTTTATGTTTGGTCACCTTATTCCCCCACAGAGAGACACAAGACCTTTCTCTCTCTCTCTCTCTATATATATATATATATATTTATCCCCCCCCTCTCTCTGTGTCTTCAACTAAGATTTACTTCACATCCCAACCTCATTTCTGTGATTCTTATCCCTAAGTGGGATGTTTTTTTTTACTCTAAAGGCCTGTTAGATGGAATTGTTTTTAAAATACAATTACCACACACACACACACACACACACAGACACACACACACACACACACACACACACACACACACACACACACACACACACACACACACACACACACACACACACACACACACACACACACACACACACACATACACACAAACACATGTACACACACCCCACACAGATAGCACTGTCCACAGAATACGACAGCAGATTAAAGTTGTCGTCCACCTTGTGTACAGCTCAAAGAAAAATCTGCTGACTGTGAATGCATTTATCTCTCTCTGTCTCCCTCTCTCTCTCTGAAACAAACACTCTAAAACATAAGCACAAGGAAAGAAGAAATACTCACAGAGTGGTAGAATGCTCATGACTGTAATGGCCTCGATCTGTGACAGACGGCTGCTATCAATTAACTTTTTTAATGCACTCAGGTTCCTAGTTGAGTTACTTGAGAGGAAATAAACCTAACTGCATCAGACCCAACCCAGGTCTCATCTCTTTCCTCAGGAAACACGACGTGATGTGACGTGGGCTGTGGTCAACTTCCAGAATTGTGTTTGTGACAAGTTCCCTATAGTGTTTTTAGGTTACAGTATGCTTTCCAGGTAAAGAGAGGTAAATTCTAAAAATAGATGTTTTTATAGCTAGTAAATATTTTTTGCCTGAAGCATTCTCATCCGTCTGTATTTTAACTATAAGGCCTGACCCTTGTCTCATTTCTCTCTACACTTCTGCATGTCTGAGGTTAACCTCTCAATGGTTTCCTTTCAGTTCGTGTTTTTGTACTCCAGTATGTCTTAACCCTTCAAAGAAACTTGCTGCTTTTCTTCAATTTGTGTTTTAACCATCTACTTTTAAAAGTTTCTATGTTAAGTTTATTTTTACAATTGTATTTTTAGAATGCTTCTTATGAATATGGGGAGTGAACACCCCTCCCCTTTTTAAAGGTTCTAAAGGTAAACATGTGTGACCTTCAACAGCACATTATGGTGTGTGGTCTCTCAACTCAGTCTCTATGTCACGTCAACATGTCTATTTCTGGCACATTCAGAGTTGCTACCACATTGAAGTGAATATTCATCATCTCTCATTACTCTTACGCTTTCTTTATGCAAATGTTTTATTTTATTGAAAAACAACATTGCCAAACAGGGCGGTACAAAATCAAATTATAAAGTGCACATTTCACAAGGTCTCAGCCTATAGTGCAGTTAAACCATGGCTTAATATTTTCTTTTTCACAAGTTTGCTGGGAACATAGCAGTCAGGCCTCTTATTTAAGAAACAATGAACTGTAATAGTTAGGTTACCAATAAAAGGTAAACATACTACTTATTTGCTTTCAGCCGGCTGCCTGTTGACATTTTCAAACAACAGTGAAGCTCGTTTCTTTTGCACAACACAACTTTTAAAAGTAAAATTTCCATTCAAAGCTTTTTATCATCCATTTCGCCATATCACACTCACCATTCACTCAGACCGTAACGTCAGCCTACTTCACAGTTTTGCGAACGTCAATAAAAGATAAATAAAAATAATGTCAATTACTGTAACGCCACGCGTATCATGAGTATGTCAGAGTAAGTAAAAACAGAGGAGAGTGAAGAGGACTAATATTACTTTATTTTCCTGAAATAAACGATTTTGATATATTTTCATATTTGATTCGAGTTGTATTTTCTTGTTTATCACATTAATTTGTTCATCAGTTTGTTTTCACATGTTTAAAGCTGGCTGTGGCAGCTGTAGGCTTTATAATCAAACAATGCAGTAAAACAAACTCTGTGTTTGATTAGTCAACCTGTGTGCATTATGTTCATCAGAGCTCAAACTAAACATCTGTCATAACCTGCCCAGACCAACCCTGAACTCACATGACCTCATCACATAGTGTTTGATGAGACCATCAGTTAACTCTATCTGCTGAAAATGTCCTAATTAAGATCATGGAGAGATCTACACCACAGAGCACTGCAGCTCTTAGGAACAGGTTTGAGAAAAACATGTTTCACACCAACAACTCACTTAGCTGGTAATGACAACACATGAACATCAACACTATATCCATTCTCTCTCTTTCACAATCTAACACATGAATGTAAATACAGGTAGGAACAGGGGCGGACAGGGGAGATTTCCCGGTCGACCGGCTGGCCAATGAGCTAACGAGAAGCAGCCTGCAGACTGCCCTGCGCAGCCGTGTGAAGTTCATGAGCGGCCCATTGAGTTAAAACTTATGTCAATCAAATGTTCCCGTGAAAATCTCTAAGTTCTCTGACAGCGTATAGAAAAATCAGTCCAACCAATATATATAACACTTGTTGTATTTCTACATCTCACTCATGGTTTGTGTCGAAGTGACTCTCATTAATCCAGCCTACTGATTTTAGATTAGCCTCCTATCTTGATCTAATTATTTTTATTCAGACGTTACATAACTTTCATGACCACAAATATAAATTGGCCAGCGATTTTATATATATTTTTTTTCATAAATTAATGTAGAATGGTCGGAACAAAGCCTCATGGGAAATGGGACCTGCGTATCGCTCTGCCTTTATCCAGTGAACGTAGGGAGATGAATGAGCGGCTGTCAGAGATAGAGAGCAGGTGAAGCAGACCTGATGGAGAAAATAAGAGAAAGGAGGGGGCGAAAAGGCCAGAATTAAGAAGAGGCGGATGCTGGAGGAGAGTGTATCAAAATGGTCAAGAATTACAAATTTATTCAGGAACAACCAGCTGGCGTCAACTTGTGATGCGAGTGAGTTGACAGGACACATTGTTGGCAATTAGCATAACATTTGAGCCAATACGGGACGCAATTTGTTCCGTATTTCCTCTAGTCGCAGAGAAACCGTGTCAACAACAGAGCAGAGAAAAGTGCCAATTAATTTCAGCCGCACTCTCAGATACACTCTCAGATCATTTTGCCGTTAAGTCCATACATTTTGTTTGTGTAGTTGATATATGGGAGGTGGAGGGGATGGGTTGGGCAAGTTGTGGGCTCGTTGTGGGCCGGTGGTGGGCCGGTGCAGACAGAATTATCCCGGTGGATTTTTGTGTCCCACTCCGCCCCTGGGTAGGAATATAAAAGGGTTGTTGATTTGTCTGAGGTCTGTAGAAGACTGAGTGTTAGAGTAATGAAAGATGAGGAATATTCACTCCAATGTGGTAGCATCTCTGAATGTGTAAGAAATAGACGTGTTGATGTGACGTAGAGAATGAGTTGTAAGACTACACACCATAATGTGCTGTTTAAGGTCACACATGTTTACCATGACAACCTTTGAACAGGGGAGGGGTGTCCACTGTAAGAAATAATCTTTAAGAAGTAGATGGTAAATACACAAGCAGCAAGTTCTTTTGTAGGGTTAAGACATACTGGGGTACCAAAGCACAAACTGAAATGAGACTATTGAGGTTTACCTCAGTGTGAGCAGAAGTGTAGAGAGAAAAGAGACAAGGGTCAGGCCTTATAGTTAAAATAGACAACCTCAGTTCTTGAGAAAGATGTTCAAAGATGCAAAGGACATCAGTTATACTCTCTTTAATATTTTCTTTCATAAATGAATGTAGAATGGTCGGAACAAAGCCTCATGGGAAATGGGACCTGCGTATCGCTCTGCCTTTATCCAGTGAACGTAGGGAGATGAATGAGCGGCTGTCAGAGAAAGAGAGCAGGTGAAGCAGACCTGATGGAGGGAAAGAAGAGAAAGGAGGAGGAGAATTAAGAAGAGGTGGATGCTGGAGGAGAGTGTATCAAAATGGTCAAGAATTACAAATGTATTCAGGAACAACCAGCCGGCGTCAACTTGTGATGCGAGTGAGTTGACAGGACACATTGTTGGCAATTAGCATAACATTTGAGCCAATACGGGACGCAATTTGTTCCGTATTTCCTCTAGTCGCAGAGAAACCATGTCAACAACAGAGCAGAGAAAAGTGCCAATTAATTTCAGCCTCACTCTCAGATACATGCAACCTGATCATTTTGCCGTTAAGTCCATACATTTTGTTCGTGTAGTTGATATATGGGAGTCGGAGGGGATGGGTTGGGCAAGTTGTGGGCTCGTTGTGGGCCGGTGGTGGGCCGGTGCAGACAGAATTATCCCGGTGGATTTTTGTGTCCCACTCCGCCCCTGGGTAGGAATATAAAAGGGTTGTTGATTTGTCTGAGGTCTGTAGAAGACTGAGTGTTAGAGTAATGAAAGATGAGGAATATTCACTCCAATGTGGTAGCATCTCTGAATGTGTAAGAAATAGACGTGTTGATGTGACGTAGACAATGAGTTGTAAGACCACACACCATAATGTGCTGTTTAAGGTCACACATGTTTACCATGACAACCTTTGAACAGGGGAGGGGTGTCCACTGTAAGAAATAATCTTTAAGAAGTAGATGGTAAATACACAAGCAGCAAGTTCTTTTGTAGGGTTAAGACATACTGGGGTACCAAAGCACAAACTGAAATGAGACTATTGAGGTTGACCTCAGTGTGAGCAGAAGTGTAGAGAGAAAAGAGACAAGGGTCAGGCCTTATAGTTAAAATAGACAACCTCAGTTCTTGAGAAAGATGTTCAAAGATGCAAAGGACATCAGTTATACTCTCATTAACACTCAATGCAGCAATGTTGTATATATACTTAGAGAGGCCTGAACTGAAGTGTCCTAAAAACAATACTAATTAAACAGAAAATGACATGACAAACTCAGATGTTTCTCTGTATCATTAAAAAAAATTATATGCTAGCTTTAAAAACAGCTATCGTAAGCATTTACCTATATACTGTTATGGAAAACATACTGTAACCTAAAAACACTAAAGGGAACTTGCCACAAACACATTCTTGAAGTTGACTAAAGCACACGTCACATCACGTCATGTTTCCTGATGAAACAAATGAGATGTGGGTTGTGTCTGAGAACTGAGTTGAAAGAGACGCAGATGCAGACAGGTTTAGTTTCTCTAAAGTATCTTAACTAGAAGCCAGAGCCCATGAAAAAACACCATAGATAACAGCCTACTGTCACAGATCAGGGCCGTTACCGTCATGAAGCTCATTCTAGCCCTCTGTGAGTATTTCTTCTTAACTTGTGCGTATGTGTGTGCGTTTCAGAGAGCGAGAGAGAGAGAAAGAGAGAAAAACTATTGCATTCTCAGTCAGCAGATGTTTCTTTGAGCTGCACACAATGTGATAACAACTTTCATTTGCTGCCGTATTCTGTGGACAGTATTATCTGTGTGTCTGTGTGTGTGTACATGTGTTTGTGTGTGTGGGGGGGTGTGCATGCGTGTGCTTGAGTGTGTGTGTGTTTGTTTGTATTTGATAATTGTATTTTAAAAGCAGGAAAGATTCATTCTAACAGGCCTTTAGACTGAAAAAATCTCTGTGAGAATTTCTTCTTAACTTGTGCGTATGTGTGTGTGTTTCAGAGAGAGAGAGAGAGAGAGAGAGAGAGAGAGAGAGAGAGAGAGAGAGAGAGAGAGAGAGAGAGAGAGAGGTAATGGTCTTGTATCTCTCGGTTTGTGAATAAGGTGACCAAACAGACAGAGAGTGACAATAAGGAAAACTGACTACATCAAGTTACATTATATTAATCAAATACATACAAAGAATACACTTAGAGTATTGAGAGATGATAAATGTCTGAGATCTGTGGAAGACTGCAGGTTAGAGTAATGAGAGATGATGAATATTTACTCCAATGTGGTAGCATCTCTGAATGTGTCAGAGATATACATGTTGACATGACAGAATGAGTTGAAAGACCACACACCATACTGTGCTGTTGAAGGTCACACATGTTTACCATGACAACCTTTGAACAGGGGAGGGGTATTCACTTCTAAAAACAAAACTGCAAATATAACCTTACATTAGACACAGATACAGAAAGACAAGACAACACAACAATACACATCAAATAGAGAGTAGATGATGAATACACAATAATCAATAAGCAGCAAGTACCTTTGTAGGGTAAAGATATACTGGGGTACAAAAACACAAACTGAAAGTAAACCTTTGTGGTTGACCTCAGTGTGTGCAGAAGTGTAGATAGAGATGAGACAAGGGCCAGACCTTATAGTTAAAATAGAGACAGATGAGAATGCTTCAGGCCTTATAGTTAAAATAGAGACGGATGAGGATGTTTCAGGCGGGTTTAGGTCTTGAGAAAGATGTTCCACTGAATGGAAGGAGAAACAGATGCAGACAGATTTAGTTTCTCTAAAAGAACTTAACTAGTAAACTGAGCACATGAAAAAGGCCAGTCACTGCTCCCCCTCCCCCTGCGCACATATCTTCTTCCTATAACGGATTGATTAAAAGAATTACAAATCGCTGTACTCATAAACCTCCACATCCTTAAGAGATGCACTTTACGTCTTTCTGTAATTTTTTCTGTCATTTTTACACTCAAAGTCATCCAGCAGGCCAAACTGGACCCCCTGTTTGACACCCCTGGTTTAAAGTGTATGTTTCAGAGAGAGAGAGAGAGAGCGAGAGAGAGAGAGCGAGAGAGAGAAAGAGAGAGAGGGAGAGAGAGAGAGAGAAAGAGAGAGAGGGAGAGAGAGAAAGAGATATCCTCGGTCAGCTGTTTTTGGAGCCGAGACAACAGGAGTCAGGGGCAAAAAAAAAGAAAGAGTAAGAAACTGCGAGATGATGCCTGTGCCACCCTTTCAGGTACGTCCATGTTTAATCATTGTTAAATACGGGAAATGTGCTGCTAAATAAATGGTTAGCCTATGCATACACCTCGAACAAGCTGACGTTATTGATTATGTTAGCACACTCAAGTATGTTATAGTAGGTCCAAGTAGGGCTGCCAAACGTCAGGAATTGTCTGTGTCATCCCGAATTATGGGTGATTTTGTTTTGTCCCGTCAGGCACAGCTCCAGTCCAGTATTCCAATCACAGCCTTTTTTTTTGTGTCCCTGTGCCCTGGAGACAAGCGCCCCTCAACTTCAGTTGACTCCACTAGCATTTGTTATGCCAACAAAATAAATAAATAATAGTAATTGGTTACGCCAACACGAACACGATTCAATTGGAAGCTTGCACATTGACGACTGGTTGTTTTCATAATTGATATCAGCATTCTTTGAACATGATGAACTGGTGTGAATATGTGTGAATATGAATTCATGAATATGAACTCGTTCATACGAAGTGTCACAGGCACCCAATATAATTGTAGAAGTTAAATCGAGGAGACTATAACATAAGCTAGATAACTAACTTAGGTTCTGTATTGACAAGAGGTAAATAGCGCCCCCCCATGACTCATCTAAAACAATGTTAAAACTGTGGCCAGGCAGTGAACTGCAACCAGTCTGTGTTACATAGGACGTTGAGACAGAGGCCCTGTTCGAAATGGGTTAAAATGCTGTTTAACAAATGACGTTCTGACTCTGATTCTGACCGGAGCGTGGGCCAAAATAAATAATGCATGAGATTTGAGAGAAACTTGTTATACTTGTCTTGACTATTGCTATGAACAATACATCCTTGCAAGTCCGGTAGTGGTTTCCATTATTGTTGGTCAGCTGTTGACGCGCACCGGCACCAGGAAGAAAGTGTCCCTCATTTGGGGTTAAGGAAACAAACTTTTTGTTTCTCGGGGCGGGGGGGGGAGGGGTGTGTGTGTGTGTGTGTGTGTGTGTGTGTGTTTGTGTATTTCAAAAGCAAGAGAGATTCAATCAAACAGGCCTTTAGTCTGACAAACATCACACCTTGAGAGAAGCATTAGAGAGATGAGTTTGGGAGTGAAGCGAATCTTTGATGACGACACACAGAGAGAGGGAGAGTCAGAGAGAGAGTGAGAGAGGGAGAGAGAGGGTGAGAGAGAGGGATTAAAGAAAAGGTATTGTATCTTTCTGTCTGTGAATAAGGTGACCAAACATAGACAAAGAGTGTCAAGGAGGAACTGAACTTCCTGTGACCATGCGAGTCATCATCCTAGAGTTAAACTCACTAAATCAAGTTAAATTATTGTTATCAACCAAATTCACATACTGGGTTACAAAAACAGAAACTAAAATTAAACCATTGTGGTTGACCTCAGTGTGTGCAGAAGTGTAGATAGAGATGAGACAAGGGCCAGGCCTCATAGTTAAAATAGAGACGGATGAGAATGCTTCAGGCCTTATAGTTAAAATAGAGACGGATGAGAATGCTTCAGGTGGGTTTAGTTCCTGAGAAAGATGTTCCACTGGAAAAAAAAGAAACGCACACACAGTCAGATTTATATTCTCTTAAAGAACTTAACTAGTAAACTGAGCACATAAGAAAGGCCAGTTGATCGAAGCCTACTGTCCCAGATTGAGGCCATTAATGTCATGAAGCTATTAGCACTCTGTGAGTATTTCTTCTTCACTTGTGCATATGGTCTTAAGTGTATGTTTCAGAGAGAGCGAGAGTGAGAGAGAGAGAGAGAGAGAGAGAGAGCGAGAGAGAGAAAGAAGAAAAATACATCCTCGTGTGTGTGTGTGTGTGACATGTATTTTAAAAGCAAGATTAATTCTAAGAGAACTGTAGACTGATCAGCATCCCACCTAGGGATAATAATTACAGAGATGAATTTGGGAAGTAAATCTTAGTTGAACTCACACAAAGAGAGAGAGAGAGAGGGAGAGAGAGAGAGAGAGAGAGAGAGAGAACCATCTGTGTAAATCGCACTAAATTAAGTTAAATCATTAATCAAATAAATACAGTTAATACGCTTTTGTCAGAAGTTGTATTGACCATAACCTTGACTAGTGATACAAAACCCCACATAGGCAAACATCGCCAATGAGAAGAGAAGGTGAGAAAAATACACAGATAAAAATAACAAACTTAGAGAAGATCTTGTGCTGTTGAACCAAGTCATTAGTTCAGACCAAAATCAGTGGATGTGCAAATACAGCTAAAGGCCCCGTCACACCATAAGGTTCGGTCAAACGTTGGTAATCGTCCATGATCGCCGGTATAGCGCCAGAAGAGTGTTGTGTGAACGCTGGTGAACGCTGGTAATCGTCATTAATAATCGATCGGCGGAGAGAATGCCTTTTTTGAAACTTGCACAAAAGTTCTCATGGATTTTAAACACTGGAGAACGCTGAAAAATGTTTGTTGAATGTTTTACTAACGTTGCACGCGTTTGGCTATCATTAGTCAGTCGTTACCCTCGTGTTACTTGGTTGTTATTAATCGTTTGCTTTTGCAGTGAAAGACTAACTGGCGACCTATAACGACCACTGAACAGACCCCTTGCGTCCAATGAGTGTCATTTGCATGTCCATGCATGTGGGTATATAAACCTATGCTTTTTAAGTAGCTTTCTTGTGTGTGTGTGTGTGTGTGTGTGTGTGTGTGTGTGTGTGTGTGTGTGTGTGTGTGCGTGCAATGTCTGTGCAATGTCTCTCTCTCCCACTCCTGCGGGGCAATGAGAGTAACGTCTCTGTCCAAAATGACATCCAAGCAAGGGCGTAGGATTGCATAGGGTTGGTAGGGACTAGTCACGACCAAAGTTTGGGAAAGACAAAAAAGTCCCCACCAATATTTTGTTAATTTGCGAAAAAAAAATTGCACAATATATTTGCAAACTCATTCGCATTATTATCAATACTATGTTCGTCGCCCAAAAGATTGAAAAATACACTTCCAAGTTTTCCAATTCCCTCGAGCCTGCAAGACAAAATGCTGTCATTTAATTGGCTGAAGTGGCAGAGTCAGAAACACGTCGTGAAAGCTGACTTGCAGAAAAGAGCTGCTACTGGCAGTAGTCTGTCACCAGTGTAGTACCTGAACGCGTTCATTGAACGAAAGTTCATGAACTCGTTCATAATTTTGGTGAACGTGAACTGAACGTTCTGTATTATTGCCTGATGAACGATACTGTGAATGCGTTCATTCTGGTGTCTGTGAACGGCACGTTCACTCTTTTTAATTTCGTTCAATAAGGTGCCAGATTTCTAGAGACTTCCAGGCGAAAAACACACATTTAACAGTCATTTAACAGTTTCAAATCGCTGCGTGTGCTTTATTTTACTGTCAATGCCTGGCAAGTGTGAGAGCGAAAAAGTTGCATAGAGGCCGAAAGCGGTATTGCAGACATATAGAGATTTAGATTTTTTTTTTTAGCTCGCAACATATTGAAAAAAAGAACTGAACTAGTTCATTTTTTGGAGCTGTGAACTTAGTTCAATTTTCTGAATTATGAACTATGAACTGGACTAGTTCATTTTAAAATGTGTGAATTATGAACTGAACTATTTCATTTAGAAAGTGAACTTTCCCAACACTGTCTGTCACGGTAAGCTACTAAATACGCCAGGAAATAATAAAGCCTCATATCAGTATTTCGTTTGGTCTCAGCATTAATATTCTGACCCTTTTGTGCTTTGTAGATAGGAAAAAGCCACCTAAAAAGAAGAGAGATGCCAGAATAATTTTTCTACCCAGAGAGACAGGCGCTACCAAGAAGCCCATGTCGTCGTTAGCTAGCTAGTAGGAACACTACCCACACAGTGCGACCCTGCTAGCCTTACTTCGCCACCCATTCTACAATGGAAACATGTTTTAAAAGTTGTTAGTGTGTAGAGCATGTACCTTTTGCTTGTATTAAATCTATCCCTATCGTCTGCAATCTTTCGACCAGTGTGTTAGCAGTAGTTGTTCTTGTTGAAGGCAAAAGAAATCAGCAGTCAACTTAGCATGGTTAGTGATTGTATTTAATTGATGAATTGCTGTGCAGGATAACATTCAGCCTGAAGCTACAGATGATGAAGAGCAGGGTGATGATTAATCAGCATAAGGGGTTCAGATAAGACGTTGAATTATCCATTTCTGGTAAAGATTGCATTCAAATACTGTTTATAAGGGATGTTAAGACAATGTGACCCATGAATGTTATCATTCACACTGGCTATTTTGAGAATAAATGTTATACATTGTAGGTAGTAGAATGTGCAATAAATTGGGATGCCCAAATGTATGCAGCATAATCAATACAATATTACATTGCACTGCAATCCAGTAGGGGAGAGTGGGGTGAGTTGTGCCAGTTTTTTTTTTTTTTAAGTGACTTTTAAGCGAGGCCATGACAGTAATGCTTCCAACTTAAATATGAACTAGTGATGTGTCGTTCGTGAACGATTCGTTCATTTTGATCCTTACAACGACTCGAGAGTAACGAGTCCTCTCAAAAAAAGATTCGTTCTTTTTCTCGTTCATCGGGACTGTTGCATTGGCTAAGCCAAGGAAACAGAAATTATTCGTTGGATGCAGGTCACGTGAAAAATGATCCAAAGACCCGTATCCGAAGACCCAGTCGGAAAAAGAACAAATCATTTCCGTTTCCTCTAGCTGACTGTAGGCTACTGAGCCTATGCAGGTCACGTGGAAAAGGATCCGAAGACCCATATCCGGCAGATGAACGAATCATCGATCCAAAGACACGGTTTGCAAAAGAACGAATCATTGAACGAAAGACCCATATCCGGCAAAAGAACGAATCATTGAACGAAAGACCCATATCCGGCAGATGAACGAATCATAGATCCAAAGACACGGTTGGCGAAAGAACGAATCATTGACCCAAAGACTTGTGGTTTGCAAAAGAACGAAACATTGAACGAAAGACCCATATCCGGCAAAAGAACGAATCATTGAACGAAAGACCCATATCCGGCAGATGAACGAAACGTTGATCCAAAGACACAGAGTCGGGAGGTGAACGATTAGGTCATTCACGTGATCTGCATAGGCTCAGCATGGGAAGCTAGAGAAAACCGAAATGTTTCGTTCATTTTGACTGGGTCTTCGGATACGAGTCTTTGGATATTTTTTCACGTAACCTGCATATGCTCAAAAGAGGAAACAGAAAGGACTTATTAACCTCGTTCACTTTCGAGTGTCTATGTTTAGTAAGACGTGAATGATATTGGTTCACAAGAAATAATTACAGGTTTAGTTATTTTAACTTTACATACAGTTCAGTGCAGCGTAATTGTTTGCCGTGATAATTAAATGCTTATGTGATAATAAATGACCATTTCATCCAAACTTTCATAATAGGCTACATTATTTGAATGCAGGAATTTCTTTTAAATTAGTATATGCTGGTTTACATGCAGTGACCTCCATGAAAATATGATACATGTTTGTAGTGGACGTATTTACATCCCCCCCCCCCCCCCCCCCGCCATTGAAATGAACGAACGACTCGAAAAAAGATTCGTTCATTTTACTGAATGAGATTCAAAGATTCGAGTCGGTAAAATGATCCGAACTTCCCATCACTAATATGAACATATATTTCAGGATGTGGTGCATCCTTGGGAACAATCACTTTGGATCTGAAATATAGTATTTAAGGAATATAGCTTTCCGAAAAAGTGTTCGGGGGCAAGTTGTGCCATTAAAGAGAATACATTGGGGTAAATTGTGCCATTGATTATTGAAGTAAAACAGTATATTTGCATCTCAGAAACTGTGATGCTATATAAAAGCTAGACAAATTCAATGCAAAATTACTCATTTAAGGTTTATTTAAAGTTATTTTACAACATCAAAGGCCGATTTTCTACAAACCTATTATAGTGTAGCTTACCAAAGCACTGAAACATGTGTGAAATGTTTTCAAACCTGTCTATAACTGTTTAGACACAACAATCAAAAAACTGTGATCATAGAAATTTTACTTTGAAAGGCAAAAAAACTGTTTTTTGAACTTAAACGTGCTTATCTCTCATGCAAAGAGGCTCTCTTCTTTGCAGGATGAGTTAAATGGCTGACTCTTCAAAAATGTGTGGTCACTTGACCAATTTTTTCTATGGTTCCCTAGAAATAAGGGGTGGCACAACTTCCCTTCTGGCACAAATTACCCCACTCTCCCTTACAGATGATGTAGGCTTAGTACAGCTCCATAAAACCTGAACCAATTACCTACATATTACAAATACATTTCAGAACAAACAAATGCACTTCATGTACTTCTCAGTTATGTAATTTGTTCATTAAGGCAATATTTTGACATGCATTCGGAAATCCAGTGCAGATGTAGGGGGGGGTGTCCCTACCAATGCCAAGACCAAACCTACGCGACAAAAAGTCGGCCACAATGTTCTACTTACCAGCCTTATACCGCACTGTGAAGCGGTAGGGCTGCAGTGCCAAAAACCAACACGTAGTCCATGCATTGCAGTCCTTCATGCGCCACTGCAAGGTGCAGAGGTCTGTTTCCAGGATGAAATCCCTACCTATTAAATATTATTTTAAACTGTCAAGTGCCCACTTGACTGCCAGGCATTCCAGCTCAACAGCTGCGTTCCTGGTCTCCCGAGGGAATAATTTCCAGCTAACATAAGGTGAGGGACCGCTCTGTCACCCCACGTTATTGGGATGTGGTAACTGAAGAAAGTGGTGAAGAGGAAAAAATCACAGTGCATGAGAGGATGTTTTTTGTACAAAAATATAGTTATTTGGCTTCAACGCCAAACATACACAACAAACTCACACGCTAGCCAAACGCTATTCTGTCGTTATTCACACGTAAGTCACATGCTCAACACGCTTGTCTAACATTGCATAACAGTGACATGTTGACCAGAACGCTATGGTGTGACGGGGCCTTAACTCTCTAATGCTGTCAATATTGTGATGTCATACTCACACTGATTCTTTCTTGGTTTCAGTCCTGGGCTCCCTGAGATATTGTTGTTGCACAGCAGGTAAACGCACATTTTAGTTGTTGTCTGTGACTTTTAATCTTACATCACTAATAATGTTTAAGTGGAAAGGTGTGTTTAAATATGTCTGATGATTGTGCCCTTTCCTCAGAAAGTCCCAAGGCTGTAGTTACTCAGAAGCCAAACTGGCCGCTGGTTTTCAGAGGAGAACACATCCACCTGACATGTGACATACAGGGAGATCCACCTGGTGGTCACTGGATGTACAGCTGGTACAGAGACAAGTATCAACTGGGAAGAACATCTGAAAATAATGACATTTCACTGGACCAGGTTGATGAAAGTTTCAACAGCGTCCCTTATAAATGTAATGCATCTACAAGAAACCAAAGGCTTCATCTTGAAAGTGAAACCTACGTAATGCATGTGTTAGGTGAGTCTCCAGTGTAAATATGTATTTCATTGTCAGCTTTAAAGGTGCTTTATGGAAGTCTGGCTAGCTATCAACTAGTGAGCTAAATGATGTCATAATCCACACTCCAAGCACATAGGAGGCAGTGTATCACTTAGTTTGTCCACCCTGCAGATGTAACCAAACGGTTAGGCCAAGATGGTGGTGGTTAACACTCTAAGGTCCAAGGCCTTTTAGACTTTTCTAAGTTGTCTGACATGCCTTGATGTTTTTGTACATTTTGCTTAACTAAAAACATTGATGCCCAAATGGAATATATAATTCTATTCTAGAAGACCTCAGCAATAATATCATGTAAGTAAAAGGAGTGTAGTAAAAAAAAGTTTAATTTAAATCAAATGTAAACATACCCTTGGAAAAACCTTGTTTCAGAGGTGCTCAGACTTTGTACAAAAACACATTGTAAAGATTTATTCACAAGACTTTTTATTTCTGAGCCTTGTAAACATAGTAGGTGTTGGCTAAACACATGTTAGTTTAGCATTCAGAAAGTATGTCTTGTTTCACTACCACATATTTATAATTTCAGAGTGTCCTGTGCCATTCCTAAATCTGTGCCCCTACAAATGCATATTGATGAGTTGGTGTGAACAAACCTGTGACAACTCTCGCAAAGACAAAGGCCATATCCTAATGGCCCTAGAAAGTCTTTGTGGCCCAAAACCCCCGGAGTGAATCTTGCCACACCATGACCCAATGGAGATCACTGAATCACCATCTCCTTATTATATGAATAGCTGTCATTTGCTAATGAGTGGGTCCTTAGCAGCAGAAACCCCACTCAGATACTAGAAAGTGCAACACATCAGTTCTATTCCCCTGACAAAGTGCTTATTTATTTTATTTTTTTATTATATTTTTTAATTTTGAACTGTATATATTATGAAAGAAAAGGGTTCAATGTTTCCGTGGTTGTTCTTTTTATGTCTCTAAGACGAAAACTCGCGGAGCTTAACATTTTTTTTAACAAAAAAATTAAAATATCCCGGACGAGGGATATAGACCTTAGACAGTGAAAGGCTACAAACATGTGTATGAATGAAATATATCTAGAGGACCATTAGTTTCTTCATGAACAATAAATGTTACTTTTTTTTGGTAAATTAATTTAGTCAAGGTAACCTTGCATGAATGTTAATGACAATAAGTAGAATTGACGCTTGTCCCACAAACATTCCACTTTCTACAGCCAATCAAAGGTTGTTGATATTTAACAGCCAGTGAAATAGCACACTTTCCTTGCATGCTTCCGAAGCAACATTTTGATTTGCTGGAATTGTTTATGGCTCAGAGGTTTTTCTTTTAGCGCACATTCCTAATTGACAGCCACAGGACTAAGGAGCAACTTGCTGAGTTTCAGATTTGCAGATTCCACCTTGAATTCCATAAACATGACTTGTAGATCAAATACAGCTCTGGTTTGTGTTCATATGTTTCTGCAGCTCTAGCTAAACCTACACTAACAGTAGGGCCACAGAGTCCTGCATCTCTAAGTAACTGGACATATAAGTGGTCCAGCTTTTGTTTGCTTTCCCAATATGTTTTTTCAACACCGATTGCATCTCTTTTCCCTACTTCATCAGGGTCCTGTTAAGCATACATCTATTATGCTCATATTCAATAATCATAATTGTATTTTGGGGGTCTTCTTTGAATAGATGCCGTAGTTATTTCATACTGTACATCTCCATCGACTCTCTGTCTGAAACGCTCCTATGTCTTTAAGCCCACCCCCCTTCCGATAAGCCCAGTTTGCTCTGATTGGTCAGCTAGGCGGGTAATACGGATTGCGTTACGAGATTGTGTCATCCTATGGAAGAGAGTTACTCCTTCTGGCTGGCATGTGCTTTGGGGATTGTAACTTTGTAGATTGTTTACATGCACAACAGTCTATTTAATACATTAAAGGAAAGGGAAAAAACGGAAACCATAAAAGGTCCTCCTGAAGTAATTAATGAAGTTCATTTATTCATTATTTATTTATCTCAAGCATACTTCAATGTCTGTCACATCCTTTTTGTACTTCTATATCTCTGAGGGAAAAACACTTTATAAATATCCTATATTGGTTAATACAAATATGATGGGTAATTATGTCTATGCAGAGACACCCCGGGCCAACATCACCATCCAGTCTCCTCAGCAGCCCTTCTACAGTGGAGACAGAGTTATTTTGAGGTGTGACATCTCACAGGGTCTAGGCTGGGAGTATCACTGGGAAAGGAACAACAAAATTATTCAAAAGTCTGTCTCTGGATTCATCATCATCTCACTCCCTGAAGAGAGTGGTCACTACCAGTGTTATGGTGTCAGAAGACAACTGAAGAGCTTTGATGCTAAAATGTCAGTTTTTATTTCTGGTAAGATTGACATTGAATACCTCAAATTCACTTCAGCTCTGTTGTAATTAATTTGTTTTTAGATTTGATTTTCATAATTTGACACTGCTGTAGATGTGCAACATTTATTGCAATTGACTGACAGATCTCTTGTCTGTCCATGTTTGTATCCACAGCTTTACCCACAGCTACATTAACAGTAGAGCCACAGAGTCCAGTGTTCACTGGAGAAACAGTCACTCTGAAGTGTGTGATAGAGTCTCTCGGTGGATGGACGTATAACTGGTTTAAAGGGTCAATCCCTAATCTGGTGTTTGAGTCTGAGGGAAACACCTTCACCATCACTGTAGTTGCTAAGTCTGATGAGGGTCAATACTGGTGTCAGGCAGAGAGGAAAGACAGATCCACACCATCAGAAAGGAGTAATGCAGTTCATATTCAGGTGAAGGGTGAGTATGCGCATCATTTCTGATTATACATCTTTAGGTCCACATTTGTGACATGAAGATAAATTGCTGCTCTTAATTCCCACAATGTATTCCCACAGCCCTGCCCAAATCTAAACTCACCACACAGCCCAAGCCTCACGTGTACACTGGAGAGAACGTCACTCTGAAGAGGGGAGAGAGACCCACAGCACCACAATCAGGTAAAAAAGTTGACCTTCATGTGAACAGTCAATCAAGGATGGTAATTTAATGTTTTTTATGATATTTATGATTTGGTGTCCTTAATGTAGATCTAGACATGACATGCAGGTCCAATACAGTGTCTGGATCATGTGACTTACCTTCTTTATAAAGCCTTGGGCCTCACTTATAAAACGTACACTGTAAAAAAAAAATGTAATAAAACAGAATTTTACTGTTTTTTTTTACAGTTTTTTTCTGTATTTTTAAAATACCATTCATTTTACAAAAAGAAACTGTGATTTTACATGACAAATGTAAAATAACATGAAATCACTGTACATGTAAAAACACAGAATATTTCTGTTGTTTTACACAGAAAAAACCCATTAGAAATACGTATATTTACTGTTGTAACACGGGTAGATGAAATCAAGCATTCTGATTGGTTGAGAGTGAGTCACTCAAAAATATCGAAACTGAACAAAGATGGCGGCGTGTAGCCTGTTAGTGGGAAATATTTGATGTGAATTAAGCTATCTACACGACTTTTTATACGTCTACATTGACTCGGTTAGTTGTTTATGTGCAACACGGATGGTGCACAGTATTGGTGGTTTTAACTAAGGCTCTCAAATATTATTTTAGGTTGCTGATTTCGCGTAGACCAAAACCCCATTAAGAACCATAGTAGCTTAAGCTAGCTAGCCTCTCTGCTAAAAGTATACCGTTAGCATACAGATTATGCTCTCATACATAGACATATACATGTGTTATGTCTATGCTCTCATACGCCTCCCGCATTGAGGCCGATGTAGGGTCTGCGCGCGCCCAAATAGAACATTCTTGCACTGGTTACCACGGAGTTTCAACACTGACAAGACACACGACAGCAGAAGACTAAAGGTAAATGTCTTTGTACTTTAATTGAGTTCTCAAAAATAAAAAGCTTAATACCCTGGCATTGTATTTGACGATGAAAGGCTCATTGTGTATAGGTTGTCGTGCTGTCATGTTGGTGTGCTGAATGGGGGCCGTAATGTGAGTGTAGCCAACACCATATGAGGCTCTGGCTAACTTTGACTAGCTAGCTTGCACTAACAACCTTCAGTTTGTAGTCGTTAGGTAATGTAAGCCATAGTAGCTAGCTAAGGTAACATGTACAGTTCAAGTTAGCTAGCTAGCCAACCTGGATAATTTAATCTGTAAAATTGGTTGGCATTTTGTATTTGCTATTGAAAACATGCAGAGTGAGAGAAAGTAAAAACCTGGCTAGTAACATATTGCGTTTTCTAATGACGAAGGCTCTTTTAAGCACATATCATAGATACTCTTTTGCCATAGCTTTAAGGCTAGCTATTTAGCATATCGTGTTGGCTAGTTTGCTCCATTTTATATTATAACCATAGAGCAGGGGCAACGCCAGTGGTGTAAATCAGTTTTCCCCAAACCCTTTTCTCTCGAAGCACAATCTATGTATTCTATGGGGAAAAAAGTCTCACGGCACACCAGCATTACATGTTATTGTGTTGTTTGGTTGTGAAATGCCTTTTAAGTTTAGTTTGTTCGAGTTCCCCCCCACAGACAAGGCACAATGGAATCGGGAGCAATCTCCTGTGAACTTGAATGCATAGCTTGAGTATTGGTCATTGTATTGTCTGTTCCTGACCTGTTACATTTTCTTTTTCTGTTCAATTCTACAACAGAGTAACCGGCCTTGAACGGTTCAAATAAAACACAGTTCGGTAAGATTTAATTACTCAAATACGGCACTATCTATCAATCTAATTTTGCTACATGGTTTGATAAGCTAGCAAAACAATGGCAATGGTAGAAGTGGCTGTCTGTTTTTTTTTTTTTTTTTTTTACTGTAGTGAATAATGACTAAAACCTTGTTTTTCTTCTCTTTATCAGCAAATGGAGGCTAGCTTTAAAAAAAATACTGGCATCTATCTACCTAGATGGCAGAGAGATCTGCAAGATAGTTTACCACCTGCGAAGGAATTACTTGATGAATGAAAATCTCAAGATGGCCTACCTTCTGAAGTGTATATATAGATTGATTTCTCATGTATAATGCCGACTTCAATGAGTTTATTGATACAGATCGTAACACAGACATCAACGAACTTGATACATTTCAGTTGTTTTTTTCTGGTCGGGTTCTGAGCTAGCGGATGCAGAAATTCAACTGATATGTCCGGTAAGTCTGTAAGATAAGAAAACTTTGGTTGAATAGTTGTTGCTAATTTTTTAAGTAATTGTGCAGTCCTGTTGAAAATATGTGTTTTAAATGTTTGTTTAGGGATTTTAAACTGCACCAATGGCTCATACATTTTTGTATTGGTTTGTGTTTTTCTCCAGCCTCCTCCCCTGCCAAGACAGACACATTTTCTACCTTCCCATGACAGGCTGGACGACAGTGGATTGGAGTACTCAAAGTACTAATTCAATCAAAAGCTCCAAACATACTCACAGAATATGAGAATTCTGGTACCATATGCACAAAAAACAGGGTGCTACTTGTGAGGGTTGCTGTCAGCAATCTTGAGGAGAGATGAGGATTGTAAGTTGACGACACTGTCAAAGTGTGAGATTCAAAAGTATTGACAGTGGAGTGGAAGTTGTTCTTATATATCTCATACTTAAAATTAATATTTTAGTCAATACATGTGAAGTGTGAGTATAACTGATGGCAATACATGTTTCTAATTGAAGAGTTCAGGTGCAAAAACTTAAAAATTTAGGTATGATATAAAGGGAAATATTCTCAGTGCCTACTATACGATAATCATGCCAGCTGTGTTTTTTCCAATTTACCACAAAAAAGGTCAGGTGGACTTCTGAACTCTTCAATGTGTGTTTAGAAATGGTTTGGTTGATGCTGTCTGTTATTTTCAGTTACCCATCCAGTGATGACAAGGTGCGTCTTGACAAGAATGTTGTCACCACGTTTCCTAAATTGAGTGTCAAAATCCAGGAACACAATGAGGGATATGTAAGTGTTACCTTCCCACCCCACATTTTACTGATGTACCAAATGTTTATTGTTTCAGAAATAAGGGCCATTGTATTTTTGGTATTATTGACTGATGCCTCATGTCCACTCTCTACCTTCAACCCATGAAAAGGAACACTTACCCCCCCCCCCCCCCCCCAATATCTCAGTAAATATAGCCTGTAAATTCAAATGAATAAATTGGATGGAATATTTATCTTTGTACATCTTAGTTTGACTTCGATAGCCAGTTTGAGGGGAAAGCTGATCTTTTCCTTCGCAAATGGCAGATGAACATCATCCCTAAGCTAATGAAAGTTGCTGCGTTGGAGTTGTCTGAGGATCTGGAAAATCCTTCAACCACCAGGAACAACAGTGATGGTATGTTGGTTCGCATTCAGAAAGATAGGGGGGAAATGCACTTATAACTTTTATGCAATGGATAATAACTGAAGCCAGTTTAATTGTTCAAGATAACTTAAAGTGCATATGACACCTCAATACTATTTTTTTTTAATAAATAGAACGAAGGTGGTATTTCACAATCGATATATATATGTTGAGGAAAAATATACACATTTGACTTGTTAAAATCATCATTTGAATGCAGCGCCACTGAGCTACCGACTTCCCAAGCGACTCACTACCACCCTGCGTTAAAAAACTTAAATTACTTAAACGGAGGTACTCTGTTGCACTTGGTCGCCATTTTTCCTGACAGAAAACACATTTTCTTAGGGAGCCACCGGCTATTTTCTCAGTTGTAAATATGCCTTCACGGTGTGTTGCAGCATATTGCTCGAACGTCAGTTCCCATTCTTTTAGCCTTTTCAAATTTCCAAAAGACGAGGAAGTACGCGAGAAGTGGGTGCAGAATGTGTGTCGCACAAGAGTGCCTTCTCCAGCAAGCTTGAAATGACAACTAAAGTAATTTGCTGTGAAGTAATGCTGGAAGCATTGCTCTCTTTCCATTAAATAGGGAATGTATTTCACGTATTTAGAATGGCTGACAAACAACAGCTGTGAAAGAGCTAAGAGACTGGAGGCAAACGGTACATCTGCCTCAATGAGGGGGGCGTTATACTTATTAGCAGCGAGGCTAGCTAACTTCTATGTCATCACTGTCAGAACTCGGCTCTTCTGCTGGCTCGTCTTCCAGATACGGCTCAATGCTCACAATCACCTTTACAAACTGATCCGGATCGAAGTCTTCCTCAATCTCATCTCTGCTTGAGTCTGTTGCAGAAAATTGCTCAAAATTGCTGAATTCTTCAACCTCCATCGCTAGTTGTGTGGCGTGGGAACGAATGAGGTCTACTGCCAGGTGACCCTGTGATGTCAGTGGTGGTAGACTTCATTCGTTCCCACACCACACAGCTATCGATGGAGGGTGAAAAATTCAGCAATTTTGAGCAATTTTCTGCCACAGACTTCAGGTTTCAGGTAAGCCGGCACTGCTTGCCGAAGAGCGTCGCGAAAACCACACTTTGAAATCGTGTACAAACCTAATTTTTCAATCATCGGGTTTACACATGACTTCAAAGTACTATGTTTAATGTATAGTCTTGATAATTATATGCCGTTTACCTTTTTTTTTTAGGTGTCATATGCACTTTAACCTTGTGTAATGGTAGATATCTAATTTGGATTCTAATATTTTCATCTAGACATGCTTTGCTTCAAAGCACTTCAGATGCTCATACACCTTCTTCCACCAATGCCATCAGGACGAGGGGCTGGATGGAGTCGCTGCAGTGTTAAATCAGCCATTTCCTACCTCATGGACTTTGTGCAAGTATGTTTGTGTCTTATGACTTATTGGTTGCATCACTGAACCTCCTGATGTTGTGTTGTGGTCTCCTCCCCATGCTGGTTTAATAATGTAGTAATTCAAACGTTTTGTGTTACAGCCTAGAACGAGCATTTCATCATTGCTTGAGAATCCTGATTCATCGAGAGGCCACCAGCCTAGCATTGTGTGCATTGGACACCCAAGCGGAGCTGCCCAGCAGTAGCTGATCGTCGCAAGAAGTGACAAGATTGCTATGCCACTTGGAGATGAAGGGCTGATGTATTGGGCCTTATTGAAAAAAAAAACATTTACATTTGCAGTCGAGTTGGAAATTATATTAGAAGATATCAAGAGTCTGTGGATTTTTGTTTAGTTTTTTTTTTTAACTTTTTTTCTTTCATTTCCAATTCAGTTGAATTTGTTTTTGTTTGTTTCAGAACCAGTTGCTGTATGGTTACCTGTTAGTTTTTTTTATATATATATACAGAATAAAAATACAGAGAATGGGAAATTGTAGTTGTTCTCAGCTTAGTCTTGTTCAAACACAATTCATTTAAGCCCCTTTTCCGACTGGCCAAAAACTGGTTTAAACCATTTAAAATTAAAATAATTATTGTGTTATTAGGTGAGTATAGTTTTTTTAAGTTGAAAGTGCTTTAAATATTCATTTTTTTTAACTAGTTTTTAAAGATTAATCAAATTATTGTTGTATACTATTATATTACATCTCATAAAAAATTATATACAGGATTTTTAAACAAATAATGCCATTAAAACCAACTAATAACAGCACATTTCTGTAAATGTAAGCATTATTACCCGTATAACAATGTTAATCTACCATCTTCATGGGTAATTTAATTTAACAGCACATTTCTGTAATTATGAGACCAATAAATGGATTTAGTGTGTGAACAAGTGATAGAGAGAGGCATATTCTCAAAGGCTGAAAGATCAGGTAAGTGACTATACACTAAAAATTATAATAAACGGTAATTTTCTGGCAGCTGGGGCGCCAGAAAAAATACCGTAAAATAACATTAAATTACAACATTTTCACATTTTAAAACAATTAAATGACCTAGAAAAATGGAAAATAAATGTTGTATTACGAATAATGTTCGTAATACAACGTTTATTTACCGTTTTTCTAGGTCATTTAATTGTTTTAAAATGTGAAAATGTTGTTATTTAATGTTAAAAAACCTGAAAATAAGGGAAAATCTTGGTAAAATTACAACTAAAAACTGTATTTTAATTACGGGAAATAACCGTATTTTTACGGTACAGTAATTTTCTGTTATTTTACGGTATTTTTCTGGCACCCCAGCTGCCGGAAAAAAACCGTTTTTTTACGGTACAGTAATTTTCTGTTATTTTACGGTATTTTTCTGGCACCCCAGCTGCCGGAAAAAAACCGTTTTTTTACGATTTTTTTTTTTACAGTGTACTTACGCACAGAACTGATCTTAGGCTGTGCGTGCGATCAAATCCACGTCTAAGTACAGATTTATAAAAACCGTCTTAGACGTAGAAAAGGACGTATCTCTACGTCTGGTTTCAGTTCGTGTAAGTACATTTCCTTGCGGCAATACTGGAGTACTGCAGGAATTCAGGACTCTCCGAGCGCCGACACACAGTTCCATCATCATCATCGTCGGCACCACCGTCACCATTTGGGCTAATGGTGAAAGGCCAAATTAATGTTTCGCTCAATAAAATCAAATAAACTATTAGAATAATGTACACATGAATGAGATTCACATCTTATAGGTATTCCGTTTTAATTTCACAAGTGTAAAACATTTCGCTCAAACTTATAGCCTATAAAATGACTAATAGTGGCTTAGTTTTCAGTAGGAGATATGGCTGCATTTGCGTTGTTAGAGGATATTGCCAACTGCGCAATAAGGAGAGAGAGGGTTTTTTTGTGATCACGCAGACTTTTTGAAACAGGATGATGTATGTCTGATAAGCAGGTACCGCTTGCCGAGAGCGTTGTGCCCAAATGGCCTCTCGTCTAGAGAGGCGCACCAGAGGCAACCAGGCCATACACGTTCAGGTATTGTCCGTCCTTGGATTCCTGGCTACAGGAACGTTCCGATGAGAAATTGGAGACCAGTCGAGCAATCCCCGTCATCATTAAGCAGAATTTTGCCCGATGTTCTTCGCAGTATACTATCCCATAGCCCGCAATTTATTAGATTTCCATACAGTGCCCAGCAAAATGTGAAAGAGGATTTCCTGGGTAAAACAGGGTTCCCAATGTATTCTCATCCAGATTTCGCACGCGCAGAAGAGCCTAGGAAGCCCACTTCAATACAGCACAGGTCGGTAGTGGAGCGCACCAAAGCCTTGGTGCTGCTGCCGCAGGTGCTGGTGCTTCGGAGACGTGTCTACTACTTCAAATTCTTTGCTTTTGCCATTAAGCCACCAGACAGGCTTTCTAACGATGTTTTGGCCCGCATCTGCTGTAACATCAGCAGAATGTCGATGTCAGCCTCACTTTAATTCTTCTGTTTACATGTTTCTTTCTTGCTTGCCACTGTCACAGATAGTTTTTGCATTGAGGATGCGCTCTGTTTGTGCATTGATAATATGCTGATTAGATTAAATAGGGGCGTTTTGAGGGCGGTGATTCAGTTGCGCACAATTTCATGACCATTTGTGATTTATAACCGAAGGATTGGCGTTCACGTGTTTTTTGTGTGTACGTCTGTTTTCTGTGGATCTCACTTACGCTCATTTCAGGAAATGTCTTAGACAAAATGTAGGATGGTTTCTACGCAACGTTTTATAAATGAGGCCCCTTGTCTGACTCATTTTCAGGTTCTAAACCCATTCATCTTATAATGGGTGTGGCTGTGGCTGGGGGTGTGACTGTGGGAGTGGTCCTCACCATCATCTTTTTAAAGGTTGTTCCACGCTGCTGTCGGAGACCTAGGGGTAAACTGGGGCATTTGTTACAGTTATTTCTACAGCAAACTTGATTTGATTACATTCACCATAGAACATAAAGGTACAATCTGTGTTTCTGCTTAAAGGTTTTTGATATTTGCGTTCAACATTCAAACAAAATAGATGCCTCCTTTCCATGTCGTGTTTATTTGGCAGACATTGTTTATAGCTCTGTCCAAGCCCCTATGCTGTTTCCCATTTACAGAGTCAGGTCAATGTACAAACACCAGAGTTGTTTTAGCACCCACACTAAATTGACAGTTAGTAGACTGTGAGGAGCAGTTTTACTGATTTGGGGGAAAAGGCGTATCGGAATAGAACTGCAGACTGCACCTTTAAATATGAGTGAATCTGTAAGAACCCAGATGTGTTGCTTCTGTCATTCAGAGGGATTGTGTGTCTTGTGTGTCTGCAGGTCCTGTGTCCAACTCCTCCAATGCAGAGCAGTAAGTAACCCTGCAAATTCTAGAAAGAAACCATCAGTCCTTAGTTCATGTGGCTAAAAGCCACCTTATTTGCACAAGAGGTGTCAACAGAAGTTAGCTTGCTATCACTGATAGTTCAAGAGCTTGTCTTGGCATTCATTGTGTTTCAGATGCTTAGTTAGGAAATTACAAGCAAGGATTCAGGTTGAATTTCTAGCTCTGTGACTGTGACTCACCACATCTCTATGATGTGAATGTTAATGTGACATTTAGATCTCTGTCTTCCTCTAGTGGCCTGGCTGAAAGAAACACCAGTGAGCACCAGTCTGATGGGGGTGAGGAAGGTATCTGATCGGGTGATAAATCACCTTTCTCTGTTGTATATTTAACCCTAAGGACTGTTGTACTATTTATTTCTTACCATTAAAACACTCTTGAGTGCAATGCAGAATATTTCTTGAAAATGTCTCAATGCTCTGAAAACTCTGAATGACTGTAATGAGTGATATTAATGTCACTGCAACCTATTATCAATGTTGTTGTCTTTCTAATAGGAGGACTTCCTATTTATGAAAACATTTCACTCACAGAGCTGAACAGACCAGGTAAGGTTATAACAGACAACCATCTTTAACACCATGGTAGTGTATTTTCTTACGCATCTAATCGTGTGTCAATACTGACTGACTTTATTGTTTATGACAAGCTGTCACTTAGCAAAATGGGTGAGCATCAAACCTTTCCAGCTGGACTAAATTATGAGTTGCAATTTCTCACTTACAATATTACTTACATTTTATTTGACTGAATAGTTTGGGACAATAATCTTTTTTATAAACACACAAGAAATCTGTCTCTTTCATCACATATATTTGCAGTTAGGTTGAGGAACTTCCCATGTGTGTGCTCACTATCTTCTTTACATTAAAAGTCTTTTAACAAACTGGTTTATTTACATTAGTTTTCTTTTATATAATTTTCTATAATGCTGCACACACCATATACAGTATGCATATAGATACACATTTTTTAAATAACCAAATACATTTATACAAATTCCTTTTGAACTTAATATAAAACTGACATTCTTCTGTAGAAATTAAGATAAAATAGAACTTACATAACTTAAATAAAATGTATTCTGTTCAATTTAAACATGTTCCTAGAAATTACAATGCTCCTTCCATTTTTTTAAAAAGGGTATATGAACTGAGCTGCCAAAAATGAAACAAATACCATCAAGTCTGCAACCATCAATTGTATGGATCATCAACCATTCTTGTGCAGAAAAATAAGATTCTCTGCTTTCTCAGGGAGGATACTAGCCTGGGTGCCATCCGTTTGTACGCGTTCCACTGACTGCTGCCTTCTCGCTGAACAAACGTTTGTTCAGCGAGAAGGCAGCAGTCAGTGGAACGCGTACAAACGGATGGCACCCAGGCGAGGAGGATACGAGATCATTTTATTTTTCCCTGCCTCGAAGAAAGGATAGAGGTGCACAAGACGTGCTAGATGTAGCCTGCCACCAAGACAGACTACCAGCCTCTGAACCTGTCTGACTCTGAACGTCATCGTAAGCTAAATTGGATGGAAATGGAGATTTTTTATTGTCTGGGAATTCCCTGCCCCTTCACTGCATTCCATTTGTTCAGTTGGTCTGGCCAACTCTCAACGGCGCTCCACTTCAGCCACCTGATTGGACAGTCCTTTAACCAATCAGACCAACGATACTATACAACGATACAACGATCGGTAATAAAGCAAACACATATTTTTTCTGTATGAATTGTTCCAGGGCAAGTTTCTGTTCTGTTTTCAAAGAAAACTTGCCTTGTCGAAGTTTTGCGGTGCTTCGGCGGCCACCATGTCCAATGTTTAAAAACTCTCCGTGCAGTAGATTTTGTAACGTAGCCATGGTAAGTTTAAATCCGCCAATGGCGCGCCAGGTAGCCAAAAGCCAGTTTGTGATTGGCTCCAAGGATTCTGGAAATCTTGAAATGAACGGGTATGCAAACTTGGCCAGACCCAGTTCTGAGGCAAAATCAATTTGGCCGGAAGAAGTGGGGCGGGACTTCCCAGACTAGATTTTTTATAGAGTAAAGGCTGGTTTACACAATGAAACAAATGGCACTAACAACATTGCTGAATTTGCTGACATCGGTCATTCTGTTAAACAATGAAGCTAAATTGATCCATTATTAAACTTAGCATTTAAATGTTTAACAGAATGGCCGATGTGTGACACTGTCATATAATTGACATAGATACGCTAGCTTAGCTATAGAATCTTCCATTTTCAGCCCCCTTCATTGAGGCAGAGGTAGTGTTTGCCTCCCCTCTGTTCTTTCAGTGTGGCTTTATGTCAGATCAGCAAATTCAGCGATTTTGTTAGTGCCATTTGTTTCATTGTGTAAACCAGCTTTCACTATATACATAATCTCCATTTCCATCCAATTTAGCTGATGATGACGTTCAGACACGACAGCGTAAACGTTTGCTGATAACACGCACTCTCCGATAAAACATTTCTCAAAACAAGACTTTCAATCCAAACGTGAAGTGATCAATAATGGGAGACCAATGCCGGAGCTAAAATGTAAGCTTCAAACGAAGGGACGGAAGATAACTTGATCGACTACACACAATAAAGGCAAATTGCTTTACACAGTGAGTGGTTGTGATACATTTTGAGGAGTTTACCTTGAATAGTAAGAGATGCAGTGCCGACGTTAGCTGAGCTGCTGCATGCGCAACGGCATAGAGGACCGTTTGCAGAATCGTTAAAGAATTTGGTTGACGATTCCAAAGAATCGGTTCACTGGGAACCAATAGGGGTTAGGTTTTTAAATGCAAAGACAACTGAAGCCACTTTATACAACTTCCATATCATGTAACTGTATTGTGCCTCTTGATATAACAACACAGAAAACAAACAACAGCAAATGAGCAGTCAAGATGAAGGCCAGGACCAATACCAGCCTGGGGGAGGTGAAGGGGACCAGTCTGACTACATGCCACTACAGAGGGGTGAGTTAGTCTGAATTCATGTGTATGAGTGATAGAGAAGAATATCTCTGTAAATAATTATCTCTCTCTCTCTCTCTCTCTCAAAGTTCATGAAGATGTCTATAAGACAATAGCTGTTCAGGACTGAAAAGAGAAGGTATAATATATAATAACTATTTTCTTCCTCATTGGCATTTGGTGCCATCACAAACAGTAATTTCAAAATGATGCAGAGAAAAGCATATCTCTGCCATATCCCAGTTGACCGCTGATGCCATTGTTTAATTGACAACACAATTACACTTTACTTTGCCAGATGGATCTTAAAAGATTATAACTATATATTATAACTATAATTCAGCATTGAGACTAATGCATATTGTTTAATCTGATATGATGCAGTGGTTACCCCCTGAACCATAATAATGAAGAGGCGTCTGAAACGTGATCTTAGATCAGTTTTCCTGCTGTCATGAAAAGGAAACACAAAAGCAGAAACAGTGACCTCACAGTGTCCCAGTGTCCCCATTTAGGAAGGACAGACCCCACAGTGACCTCACAGTGTCCAAGTGTCCTCCTGAGGAAGGACAGACCCCACCTAATACTGTCTAACTTCTGACCTAGTAGGTGATCATAGACTAATTATAATTCTCTCATGCTCTCAACATGTCAACTACAACCAAGCCAACTCTCAACTCTTCAAAGCCAGTCTTTGAATAAACCCATGGGACAAACACACATGTAATGTAAGAGGTCAGACTTTTCCTCCTGCCTCTCTTCATCATCATCATCATCATCATCATCATCATCATCATCATCATCATCATCATCATCATCACCATCATCATCGTCATCTTTCCAATCAGATTGAGTTTACATGGTAACACACCATAGTAGGACAGTCACTGTCATATTACATGCAGCATTCTTGCTTTAAATGTGCTTTCTTGTACAGTTGCATAGAGCCGCCGGTCAGTTGTGTCAGTGGGCTACAGTGTGATTGACAGGTGACTTGTACGTGTCTTGATTAAAAAGCATGTGTTGTTTTGGAATATGAAGTGGAATTATTGCTTAATGGAATAATAAATGTTTCTTTATGTGTTTTCTTTATCCTGTGTCCAGTGAATGAATATTGCTTAATGGAAGAAGTATGTGCACTTCTTTCTTTCTTTGTTATTTTCATTAACCTCGTCTCCTATTACAATCATTTAAGACTGTAGTTTGGAGTAAACTTTCCTTACCACTAGAGGGAGCTCTAACAACTAAGCAAATACAGTAAAAGAAAACACTGTTAACACCATGCATATTATAAGTATGGCAGGGTAAAGCAAAACGAGAATGAAGAGGAACAATATCACTGTATTTTCATAAAATTAAGTATTTTGATATATTTTCTGATTTGAGTTGTAAATTCTTGTTTATCACATTGATTTGTTCATCAGTTTGATTTCATATGTTTATGGCTGGCTGTGACAGCTGTAGGCTTCATAATCAAACTAGTATGCAGTGAAACAAACTCTGTGTTTGATTAGTCAACCTGTGTGCATGATGTTCATCAGAGCTCAAACTAAACATCAGTCCTAACCTGCCCAGACCAACCCTGAACTCACATGGTTGACCTCATCACATACTAGTGTTTGATGAGATCATCAGTTAACTCTATCTGCTGAAACAATGTATTTGCTAATTATGGTCATGGAGAGATCTACACCACAGAGCACTGCAGCTCTTAGAAACAGGTTTGAGAAAAACATGTTTCACACCAACAACTCACTCAGCTGGTAATGACAACTAATTAACATCAACACACAATATCCATTTACTCTCTTTCACAATCTAACACATGAATGTAAATACAGAAAGGAATATATAACGGTTGGGAATTTGTCTGAGAAGGTTTAGGAGACTCTCAGAGCTCTGGCCGTTAGCCGTCAGTAAACGAGGCTGTGTGAGACAACACACACACACACACACACACACACACACACACACACACACACACACACACACACACACATGTCTGCATCTGCGTCTCATACATACACGTCTGCATCTGCGTCTCATACATACATGCATGCACATACATACATACATACATACATACATTCTACCGAATTGGTGCAAAGTCGGAAATATTTTGAATTTTTTTATGTTTTATTCCCAAAACTTTGTCCGTATGTATATTGTACCATATCTAAAGTACACATATCTAGTAAAAGAACAGTCAATTTTTATATTGTATTTTCAGAATGTGTTGCAATGTTTTTCCTCTTCCAAAATTTGTCACTACCGAAACATCACATTTACTATAGTAAAAAAGTATTATTATTGACCTGTTCAGATTGTGTTTCCTTTCCTTTTCTGAAGAGTATTTTTACAAATAATTCTTGAAGGTTTTCACAATGAAATCCATAAAAATGAAATTTTTACCAAATTTTCAAGTTCAATTTATCTGTTTCGGTAGTGACTGCACAGTTTTGGTAGTGACTGCAGGTACATACATACATACATACAGTAACAGGTTGCAGGGTGGGCAGTGCAGTAAACTGAGGAATCAGTCACAATTGGCAATAAAATGAAGATTTTTAATTTGGTTCCTTCATCAACTAGGGGCCTGAAGCACCTACACCTGGTGAAGTTCTGCTGCATTGTGGGGGATGTAGTTTGCCTTGTGGCCATCTTGTGGTGTGGCAGCCAGTCCTCCAGGAAAATGCCACACCCCACTACAAGCTGGCCCACCGTGCTGTCCCCGTGATGCCACAATACATACATACATACATACATACATACATACATATATAGATACATATATACATAGTACATACACACATATAAAATATATATACTTAGAGAGGCGGCCTTGGTTGAGCAAATTCTTCAGTAGTGTTCTAAAAACAATACTAATTCAAATGAAATTACAAATGTTTCTCTGTATCATTTACAAAAGAATATGTACTAGCTTTAAAAACAGGTATTTTTTTAGCATTTATCTCTATGCTGTATATACTATAGGGAAATTGTCACAAGCACCATTTTTTAAGTCGACCACAGCCCACGTCACATCACGTCATGTTTCCTATAGAGATAAAAGAGATGTGGGTTGGGTCTGAGAACTGAGTGGAAAGAGACGCAGATGCAGACAGGTTTAGGTCCTCTCAAGTAACTTAACTAGGACCCCAAGTGCATGAAAAAAGTTCATTGATAACAGCTTCTGTCACAGATTGAGGCAATTACAGTCATGAAGCTCATTCTACTACTCTGTGAGTATTTCTTTTTTCTTGTGCGTATGTTTTAGAGTGTGTGTTTGAGAGAGAGAGAGAGAGAGAGAGAGAGAGAAAGAGAGGCATGCATTCTCAGTCAGCAGATGTTTTACCGAGCTGCGCACAAGGTGATAACAACTTTCTGTGTGAGTTTGTGTGTGTTTGTGTCTATGTCTGAAAACATCCAACCTAGGGATAAGAATTACAAGGATTATTTTGAGAGAGAGAGAGAGAGATAGAAAGAGAGAGGTAAAGGTCTTGTTTCTGTCTGTTGGGGAATCAGGTGACCAAACATAAACAGAGCGGGACAATGAGTAAAACTCACTGAATAAAGTTACATATTATAAATCAAATAAATACAGAGAATACACATAGAGTAATGAGAGATGATGAATATTCACTCCAATGTTGTAGCATATCTGAATGTTTCTATAATGAGTTGAAAGACAACACACCATAATGTGCTGTTGAAGGTCACAAATGTTTACCATGACAACTTTGAACAGGGCAGGGGTGTTCACTTCTAAAAACAAAACTGTAAATATAACCTAACATTAGACACAGATACAGAGAGATAATACAATACAAATTGAGAGTAGATGGTAAACAACAAGTTGAAGAAAAAGCAGTATCTTTTTAGGGTTAAGATATACTGGGGTACAAAAACACAAACTGAAATGAAACCATTGAGGTTAACCTCAGTGTGAGCAGAAGTGTAGAGAGAGATGAGAATGCTTCAGGCCTTATAGTTAGAAATAGACATGGATGAGAATGCTTCAGGCAGGTTTAGTTCTTGAGAAAGATGTTCCACTGAATAGAAAGAGACACAGACACAGACAGATTTAGTTTCTCTAAAAGAACTTAACAAGTAAACTGAGCAAATGAAAAAGGCCAGTTTATTGAAGCCTACTGCCACAGATTGTGATCATTACAGTCATGAAGCTCATTCTAGCACTCTGTGAGTATTTCTTCTTTATTTGTGTGTGTGTTTTAGAGTATATGTTTCAGAAAGTGAGAGAGAAACATATATATATACAGCCGCGGAAAAAATTAAGAGACCACTTCAAAATGATCAGTTTCTCTGGTTTTACTATTTATTGGTATGTGTTAAAGTAAAATGTACATTTTAGTTTTATTCTATAACCTACTGGCAACATTCCTACCAAATTTCAAATAAAAATATTGTCATTTAGATCATTTATTTGCAGAAAAATGACAATTGGTCAAAATAGCAAAAAAGATGCAGTGTCTTCAGATCTCGAATAATGCAAAGAAAACAAGCTCATATTCATTTTTAAACTACACAATACTAATGCTTTAACTTAGGAAGAGTTCAGAAATCAATATTTGGTGGAATAACCTTGAATTAAAATCACAACTTTCATGTGTCTTGGCATGCTCTCCACCAGTCTTTCACATTGCCGTCGTTGGGTGACTTTATGCTACTCCTGGCGCAAGAATTCAAGCAGCTCGGCTTCTTTTCATGGCTTGTGACCATCCAGCTTCCTCTTGATCACATTTCAGAGTTTTTTTTATGGGATTCAGGTCTCGAAATTGGGCTGGCCATGACAGGGTCCTGATCTGGTGATACTCCATCCACACCTTTACTGGCCTGGCTGTGTGGCATGGAGCATTGCCCTGCTGGAAAAAACACTTCTCAGAGTTGGGGAACATTGTCAGAGCAAAAGGAAGCAAGTTTTTCTTCCGGGACAACATTGTACTTTGCCTGGCTGAGGTTTGTAAAAGACCATAAGGATTGAACCAAAGCGGACTGGAGGGTCTCCTAGTTCGTCTTCTCTGATGAGTCCAATTTCACAGTAGGTGCAAGACTCTGTGGCTTGTAGGCCTCTCCAGGTCTCCGTCTAACCATCAGACGACCATGTGTTGGGCAAAGCTGAAAATTGAACTCATCAGAGAAGACGAACTAGGAGACCCTCCAGTCCGCTTTGGTTCAATCCTTATGGTCTTTTACAAACCTCAGCCAGGCAAAGTACAACATTGTCCCGGAAGAAAAACTTGCTTCCTTTTGCTCTGACAATGTTCCCCAACTCTGAGAAGTGTTTTTTCCAGCAGGGCAATGCTCCATGCCACACAGCCAGGCCAGTAAAGGTGTGGATGGAGTACTAGCAGATCAGGACCCTGTCATGACCAGCCCAATTTCGAGACCTGAATCCCATAAAAAACCTCTGAAATGTGATCAAGAGGAAGATGGATGGTCACAAGCCATGAAAAGAAGCCGAGCTGCTTGAATTCTTGCGCCAGGAGTAGAATAAAGTCACCCAACGGCAATGTGAAAGACTGGTGGAGAGCATGCCAAGACACATGAAAGTTGTGATTTTAAATCAAGGTTATTCCACCAAATATTGATTTCTGAACTCTTTCTAAGTTAAAGCATTAGTATTGTGTAGCTTAAAAATGAATATGAGCTTGTTTTCTTTGCATTATTCGAGATCTGAAGACACTGCATCTTTTTTGCTATTTTGACCAATTGTCATTTTTCTGCAAATAAATGATCTAAATGACAATATTTTTATTTGAAATTTGTTAGGAATGTTGCCAGTAGGTTATAGAATAAAACAAAAATGTACATTTTACTTTAACACATACCAATAAATAGTAAAACCAGAGAAACTGATAATTTTGAAGTGGTCTCTTAATTTTTTCCGCGGCTGTATATATAGAGAGAGAGAGAGAGAGAAAGAGAAATGTATCATCGGTCAGCTGTTGTTTTATGAACTGCACACAAGGTGATAACAACCTTCATTTGTTGTCTATTCTGTGGATATTATCTGTGTGTGTGTATGTGTGTGTGTGTGTGTGTGTGTGTGTGTGTGTGTGTGTGCGTGTGTGTGTGTGTGTGTGTGTGTGTGTGTGTGTGTGTGTGTGTGTGTCTGTGTGTGTGTGTGTGTGTGTGTGTGTGTGTGTGTGTGTGTGTGCGTGCGTGCGTGCGTGCGTGTGTGTGTGTGTGTGTGCGTGCGTGTGTGTGTGTGTGTGTGTGTGTGTAGGTATGTGTGTGTATGCGTTCCTGTGTGAGTGTGAGTAGGTGTGTGTGTGTGCAATAAGGATTCATTCTAACAGGCCTTTAGTCTGACAAACATCCCACCATGGGATATGAACTACAGAGAGTTTGGAAGTGAAGTACTGTATATCTTAGATGAAAACACAGAGAGAGAGAGAGAGAGAGAGGGGGGGGGGGGGGGAGGTCTTGTATCTTTCTGTATAGGAAAAAGGTGACAAAACATTGACAGTGACAATGAGGATCTGAACTTCATGTTACCATGGGAGTCATCATCCTAGAATAAACTCACTAAATCAAGTTACATTATTATTAATGAAATAAATACAGAGAATACACTTAGAGTAATGAGAGATGATGAATATGCACTCCAATGTGGTAGCATCTCTGAATGTGTCAGATATACACATGCTGAGGTGAAGTAGAGAATGAGTTGAAAGACCATGGGGGGGTGGGGGGTGGGGGGAAGGGTGTTCACATACTGGGGTACAAGAACAGAAACTGAATTGAAACCATTGAGTTTGACCTCAGTGTTTGCAGAAGTGTAGAGAGAGAAGAGACAAGGGCCAGGCCTTAAAGTTAAAATAGAGACGGATGAGAATGCTTCAGGCGGGTTTGGTTTTTGAGAAAGATGTTCCACTGAAAGGAAAGAGACACAGACGCAGACAGATTTAGTTTCTCTAAAATAACTTAAACTGCTCACATGAAAAAGGCCATGGTTAAGAGCAGGGGTGTCAAGCTCATTTTAGTTATGGGGCCAGAGAGAGCGAGAGCGAGAGAAAGAGAAAGAAAGAGAAATACATCCTTGTCATTAGATGTTTTTTGAGCTGCACACAATATGTTAACCTGCTTCATTTTATGTGTGTGTGTATGTGTGTGTGTGTGTGTGTGTGTGTGTGTGTGTGTGTGTGTGTGTGTGTGTGTGTGTGTATGTATGTGTGTAGGTATGTGTGTGTGTGTGTTGACAGTATTATGACTGAGGCTAAACTTTGTAGATCAGATAAAGGTACCACGAGATGAATCAAAGTGTTCTGAAGGTTTATTCCACGTACAACCTATAGGGAATCAGTTCCTTATCAAATGAGACAGGGTAACGGATTGGCTTTCAATGTACAGTATTACTTTTTATAAGGTCAACTATGGCAGGTCACAGATCACTGGGGGTGTGTTACAGTTCAGAGGTGGGACAGGGGAGGTGAGTGGGAGGGGAGGGGAGGTTACCCCACGGAAGCTTCCGGAAGGTTAACACACAAAGGCACAAAAGGCAACATGTAAAATAGTTGGTGTGTATTAAATCACTCTTGCTAGAGAGGAAGTCTGGAAAGGTGACGAGGCCTATTTTGCATAGGGCCTCACCATGGGTGATCAATTGCCCATGGCAAACACACACAAAGGAGAGCCTGCATGCTTGCAATGCACTTGTAAATATGTGAATCAATGGTAATATCAATTTCCATCAGTGTGTTTGTGTGTGTGTGTGTGACATGTATTTTAAAAACAAGATTCATTCATCATGAGAACTGTAGACTGATAAGCATCCCACCTAGGGATAAGCATTAAAGAGATGAGTTTGGGATGTGAAGTAAACTTAGTTGAACTCACACAAAGAGAAAGAAAGAGAGAGGGAGGGAGAGAGAGAGAGAGAGAGAGCCATCAGTGTAAATCTCACTAAATCAAGTTACGTGTATCACTAATCAAATAAATACAGATAATACACTTTTATCAGGGGGTTGAAAAAGCTATTATTATTGACCATAACCTTGACTAGTGAGACTGATAACTAGTGATACAGTGATAACTACACATAGGCAAACATCAGCAATGAGAAGAGAAGGTGAGAAAGATACACAGATAAACATGACAGACTTAGAGAGGATCTGGTGCTGTTGAACTAAGTCATTAGTTCAGACTAATATCAGTGGATGTGTAAATACATCTAACTCTCTAATGCTGTGATGTCATACTCACACTGATTCTGTCTTGGTTTCAGTATTGGGCTTCCTGAGATATTTGTGCTGCACAGCAGGTAAATGCACATTTTAGTTGTTGTCTGTGACTTTTAATCTTAAGTCAAAAATTGTTTGTGTGGAAATGTGTGTTTAAATATATCTGATGACTGTGCCCTTTCCTCAGAAGGTCCCAAGGCTGTTGTTATTCCGAAGCCAAACTGGCCGCTGGTTTTCCGAGGAGAACACATCAGCCTGACTTGTGACCTACAGGGACAGCCACCTGATGGTTCCTGGATGTACAGCTGGTACAGAGAGAAGTATCAACTGGGAAAAACATCTGAAAATAATGACATTTCACTGGACCAGGTTGATGAAAGTTTCAACAACGTCCCTTATAAATGTAATGCATCTACAAGAAACCAAAGGCTTCATCTTGAAAGTGAACCCTACGTAATGCAAGTCTTAGGTGAGTCTCCAGTGAAAAAATGTATTTCATTGTCAGCTTTAAAGGTGCTTTATGCAAGTCTGGCTAGCTATCAGCTAGTGAGCTAAATTATGTCATATTCCACACTCCAAGCACATAGGAGGCAAACGGTTAGGCCAAGATGGTGGAGGTTAAAGGCTACAAACATGTGTATGAATGAAAGATTTCTTCATCAACAATAAATGGAACTTTTTTTTTGTAAATTAATGTAGTCAAGGTAACCTTGCATGAATGTTAATGACAACAAGTAGAATTGAAGCTTGACCCACATCAATCCCTTTTTCTTCAGCCAATCAAAGGTTGTTGATATTTGAACTTTACAGCCAGTGAAATAACACACTTTCCTTGCATGCTTCTGAAGCAACATTTTTATTGGCTGGAATTGTTTATGGCTCAGAGGTTTTTCTTTTAATGCATATTCCTAATTGACAGCCACAGGACTGAGGAGCAACTTGGTGGATTTCAGATTTGCAGACTCAACCTTGAATTCCATAGACATGACATGTATATCGAATACAGCTCTTGTTTGTGTTCATAAATGTTTCCACAGCTCAACCTAAACCTACAGTAACAGTAGGGCCACAGTGTCCTGAATCTCTAAGTAACTGGACATATAAGTGGTCCAGCTTTTGTTTGTTTTTCCAACATGTTTTTCCAACACCGATTATATCTCTTTTCCCCACTTCATCAAGGTCCTGATAAGCATAAATCGATTATGCTCATATTCAATAATCATAATTGTATTTTGGGGGTCTTCTTGAAAAGATGTCGTAGTTATTCTGAAACGCTCCTGTGTCTTTAAGCAGGTCCCCCTGAAGTAATTAATGAAGTTCATTCATTCATTATTTCTTTATCTCATGCATACCTCAATGTCTGTCACATCCTTTTTGTACTTCGATATCTCTGAGGGAAAAACACTTTATAAATATCCTATATTGGTTAATAAAAATATAATTGGTAATTATGTCTGTACAGAAATACCCCGGGCCACAATCACCATCCAGTCTCCTCAGCAGCATTTCTACAGTGGAGACAGAGTCACTCTGAGGTGTGACATCACACAGGGTCTAGGCTGGGAGTATCACTGGGAGAGGAACAATACAACTATTCAAAAGTCTATCTCTGGTTTCATCATCATCTCACTCCCTGAAGAGAGTGTTCACTACCGTTGCTACGGTGTCAGAAGACAAATGTCAAGCAATGATGCTAAGATTTCAGTTTTTGTGACTGGTAAGATCTACATTGAATACCTCAAATACACTTAAGTACTGTTGTAATTACTTGGCTTTTGGATTTGATCGTCATGAATATACACTGCTGCAGGCATGTCATTTTCATTGCAATTAACTGAAAGATCTCTTGTCTCTCCATGTTTGTTTCCACAGCTTTACCCACAGCTACATTAACAGTAGAGCCACAGAGTCCTGTTTTCACTGGAGAGACAGTCACTCTGAAATGTGTGATAGATTCTCTTAGTGGATGGACATATAAGTGGTTTAAAGGGTCAATTCCTCATCTGGTTTTTGAGTCTGAGGGAAACACCTTCACCATCACTGCAGCTGCTAAGTCTGCTGAGGGTCAATACTGGTGTCAGGCAGAGAGGAAAGGCAGACCTACATCTTCGGAAAGGAGTAATGGAGTTCATATTCAAGTGAAGGGTGAGTATGTCCATCATTTATGATTCTACATCTTTAGTTCCACATTTGTGGCATATACAGTACTGTGCAAAAGTTTTAGGCAGGTGTGAAAAAATGCTGTAAACTAAGAATGCTTTCAAAAATGGAAGTGTTAACAGTTTATTTTCATCAATTCTTCATAAATTAACAAAATGCAGTGAAGGAACAGAAGAAAATTCTAAATTAAATCAATATTTGGTGTGACCACCCTTTGCCTTCAAAATAGCATAAATTCTTCCAGATACACTTGCGCAGTTTTTGAAGGAACACGGCTGGTAAATTGTTCCAAACATCTTAGAGAACTAACCACAGATCTTCTGTGGATGTAGGCTTCCTAAAATTCTTCTGTCTCTTCATGTAAACCCAGACAGACTCGATGATGTAGAGATTAGGGCTCTGTGGGGGTCATACCATCACTTGCAGGACTTTCTGTTCTTCTTTAAGCTGAAGATAGTTGTTAATGACATTGGCTGTATGTTTGGGGTTATGTTCCTGCTGCAGAATACATTTGGTGCCAATCATACGCCTCCCTGATGGTATTGCATGATGGATTAGTATCTGCCTGTATTTCTCAGCATTGAGGACACCATTCATCCTGACCAAATCTCCAACTCCACTTGCAGAAATGCAGCCCCAAACTGGAAAGGAACCTCTACCATGCTTCACTGTTGCCTGCAGACTCTCATTATTGTACCTCTCTCCAGCCTCCAGCGAACAAACTGCCTTCTTCTACAGCCAAACATTTCTAATTTTGACTCATCAGTCCAGAGCACCTTCTGCCATGTTTCTGCAGCCTAGTTTCTATGTTTACGTGCTTAGTTCAGTCACTTGGCCTTGTTTCCTTGTCGGGGTAGAGCTTTTTGGCTGCAACTCTTCCATGAAGACCACTTCTGGCCAGACTTCCCCGGACAGTAAATGTCTGTACCTGGGTACCACTGGTTTCTGCCAGTTCTGAGCTGATGCCACTGCTTGAAATCTTCCGATTTCGAAGGTAAATAAGCTTGATGTGTTTTTCATCAGCTGCATTAAGTTTCCTTGGCTGAACACTGCGTCTACGATCCTCAACGTCTTCTTCAAAAGAGCTGGAACTGCACATTTTGAAACCCCTGTCTGCTTTGAAATCTTTGTCTGGGAGAGACCCTGCTGATGCAGTATAACTACGTTGTGTCTTGTTGCTGTGCTCAGTCTTACCATGTAAATGGATAAAAAATAAACATTTATTGTTTACATTTTTCAAAGCATTCTTAGTTCATAGCATTTTTTCACACCTGCCTAAAACTTTTGCACAGTACTGTAGATCTATCTATAAATCCAGAAATCTCTGTGTGTCAGTCAGTCTGTCTAGGGCGTATCTCCCTGACGTTAGTAACGTTAGTTATGAGATTTCGCATGTAGCTTACGCATGTCATGAACCTGTGCATCCTTGATTTTGAAGATTTCTGATTTCATAGTTCGTGACATATTTGTATTTTATCGTTTGCCGTAGGCACTATGGGTAGTGAGGCACTATGGGTAGTGTAGTAATTCAGAGAAAGAGGGGCGGACCCGCGCAACGTGAATGATGTCATAGTCATAGAACAGTCGTCGTCATAGATGTTACCCCAGCTGATGCGTATGGGCCTGGCATGGAACCAACTCTCATTACCATGTTAAGTAGTGTATTGTAGTATATTGTAGTTTGATGTATTTGTATAAGAGTTAGCTTTCTATTCAACATTAGTGGTTAGCCTAGACCAGTGACCATGCGTTCATGCATCTACTGACGCATTGAGAGAGGTTTTCCGATGTATTAGTGTCCCGATGTATCTGTTGTAATTCGTGTGTACTTTGTTTTCTCATTATTGCAATATTATAAACACAAGTCTGCATTTACCCTGCCTGGGAGAGGCTGTCATTCCAAAGATACTGTGTGTGATCGCCTTTGCTCTGTGTTCTTTAAACCTGTCAAAGTGTATGAATAAACGGCTGGGTGCCAATCAAAATCACAACGCAAGAGTGGAGTACTACACCGCTACAAATGGTAGCTTATATTGATAAGCTACAAAAAGGCTATACAACATTAAAACATTTCTCAATGAAAAGGAAACATGCATCACAATAATACTTCAGTGTAACCTGTACCTATGTGGAGTGCAAATATGTCTTGCTATTACACCCAACAGCTACACCTACGTCTGCTAACACTACAGAATGCATAATTCCTACGGGCACTGCACTAGTACTGTAAATTGCAGCTCTTAATTCCCACCATTTATTCCCACAGCCCTGCCCACATCTACACTCACAACACGGCCCAACACTCCTGTGTCCACTCTGGAGAGCGGTGAGAAAACCACAGTAACACAACCAAGTAAAAACGTGAACAGTTAGTAAATTAATAAATAAGGATGGTAATGTAATGGTATTTGTGTTAAATATGATTTGATGTCTTTAATGTGCTAGACATGACATGCATGAGTTACCTTCTTTGTAATGTCTTGACTGATTCATTTCCAGGTTCTAAACCCATTCAGGTTATAATGGGTGTGGCTGTGGGCGTGGTCCTCACCATCATCATTGTAAAGGTTGTTCCATTTTGCCGCCGAAGGCTGACGGGTAAACTGTTGCATTTCTCAAAGTTATTTCTACAGCTAAATTGTTTTGATTACATTCATCATAGAACAGAAAGGTACATTCTGTGTTTCTGTTGAAAGGTTTTTGATATTTGTGTTCAACACTCAAACAAATTAGACCCCTCCTTCCCATGCTGGTGTTTATTTGGCTGATATTGTTTATAGCTCTGTTCAAGCCATGATAGTTTCCCATTTACAGATCCAGCTCAATGTACAAACACCGGAGTTGTTGAGCACATACACTGAATTGACAGTTAGAGGACTGTGAGGAGCAATTCACTGATTTGGGGGAAAAGGCGTATTGGAATAGAACTGCAGACTGCACCTCTTAATATGAGTGAATCTGTAAGAACCCAGATGTGTTGCTTCTGTCATTCGGAGGGATTGTGTCTTGTGTGTCTGCAGGTCCTGTGTCCATTTTCTGTGGTGCAGAGCAGTAAGTAGAAAGGTTCCATCAATCCTTATTTCATGTGGCTAAAAGCCACCTTATTTGCAAAAGAGGTGTCAACAGAAGTTAGATCGCTATCGCTGATAGCTAAAGAGCTTGTCTTGGCATTCAATGTGTTTCAGATGCTTAGTTAGGAAATTACAAGCAAGGATTCAGGTTGAATTTCTAGCTATGTGACTGTGACTCACCACATTGCTATGATGTGAATGTTGATGTGCCAATTAGATCTCTGTCTCCCTCTAGTGGCCTGGCTGAAGGAAACACCAGTGAGCACCAGCACCAGTCTGATGGGGGTGATGAAGGTCTCTGATTGGGTGATAAATCACCTTTCTCTGTTGTATATTTAACCCTAAGGACTCTTGTACTACGTATTTATTATTATTAAACACTCTTTAGAGCAGGGCTGCCCAATTTGGGGCCCGCGGGCCAAATGTGGCCCGCGCTGGATTTATTTTGGCCCGCGCTCCGGTCAGAATTACAGTTAGAACGTCATTTGTTAGACAGCATTTTAACCCATTTTTAACAGGGTCTCTGTTTCAACGTCATATTTAACTAAGACTGGTTGCAGTTCACTGCTTGGCCACAGTTTTAACATGGTTTCAGATGGGTCAAGGGGGGCGCTATTGACCTTTTGTCAATACAGATCCATATCTATGGTTATCTTGTTGCTATGCTAGCTAACTAGCTAGCTTTTACCTTAACCTTAAACGATTTAAATGGAAGAGCTCCGTTTGCATGAAATGATAGCTAGTTATCTAGCTGATGTTATAGTCTTCTCAACTTACATGTATAATGGGAAAAGGTAGAACAAGTTCATTCATGTGTTCAAATTCACACATGTCAACACGAGTTTAGCAACTGCCAACTGTAAGTACCTTACTTATGTTTGTGTAAAGAATGTTGAAATGAAATATGAAATCAACCAGTAGTCAATGTGCAAGCTCTCTCTCTCTCTATCTGAGTTGGGGCAGTCTGTCCTTCAGTTGAGGTCAAGGCATGATGCTCTCTTGCTACAAGTTTCACCTGTTCGTGTTGGCTTAACAAATGTTTGTGGAGGTAGCCTTTGGAGTCAAGTGCTGTCACGGCGCTTGTTTCCACGGCACAGCTTACACGTAACTGTTATATCTTTCTCTTTTGACGGATACAAATAGAAAATAATGGGAGTATTTCCATCGAAACATCAGTAGTCACTCTTGTTGCCTGCAATCATGTTTATTAGCCTTTAACTTGCTGTTAGTTGATTGGCCATTATATAAGTCTCCTACCTATCTTCCCTGTGTATACTAATAGATTACATTAAATTAGTATGATATGTTAATAAATGTTTCTTTTTTTAACCTGAAGCAAATGTTATCTTTCCCCATTATTTTCGTCTTGGAGTATACCAGAATGCTTAATTTACATGTTAAAATAACAAAAAAATCTGGGGGGGATACCCCCGGACCCACCTACAGGGGCTTGGTTTGTCACCTTTTTTTAGCCCTTCTTAGTTTGCAGGTAAGAATATTAATGGTAATGTTAATTGGGTACACATATGCACTACATTTCAATATAATGGGACCTGACCTAACATGAAACTCTGGTTTTGGCCCGCGGCCCTCCACTCCGATTAATATTTGGCCCCTGACAAGAAAGAATTTGGGCACCCCTGCTTTAGAGCAATGCAGAATATTTCTTGAAAATGTCTGAACGCTCTGAAAACTCTTAATGACTGTAATGAGGGACCTAATGTCAATGCTGTTGTCTCTCTTCTGTAAGGTCGTCCTATTGAAACCATTTCACTCACAGAGCTGAACAGACCAGGTAAGGTTTCAACAGATAACTATCTTTATTACACGGCTCTTTTTAATGCTGTAGAATGCTCCATTCACTTGAATGGGGCTTCCCAACGTTCTGCGGTCAACTATTTTCCGATAACTGACCGTTGCTATGGACTTAATGACCGCTGTCAAGGAAAGTGGCCTTTTTGCCTCTGATTCACATCTTTCGTAGCACTCCGCAAGTAGTACGGTAACTTATCAAGGGATTTTCAGCGGACGGTTGACCAGCTGTGTTCTAAAGAATGTTCAACTGTCTTTGAAGTTCAACGTCTTTGGCGAACTATTTCTCTGCTTTTAAACACTACATATAGTAACATATACATTGTAAAAAGACACACGGTGTTAAGTAATTTGTTTGTTTTGGCAAGTAACCGTATAATAAGCGGGATAATGTATAGAACGCCGGTCATTGTCGGGAAAATAAGCCCCTTCAGGGTGAAGCAACACTGTTGTTGCTGTTCGCCCTGTCGGGGCTTATTTTCCCGACAATGACCGGCGTTCTATACATTATCCCTTACTTATTACACGGCTCTTCTTAATGCTGTAGAATGCTCCATTCACTTGAATGGGGCTTCCCAACGTTCTGCGGTCAACTATTTTCCGATAACTGACCGTTGCTATGCAGTTAATGACCGCTGTCAAGGAAAGTGGCCTTTTTGCCTCTGATTCACATCTTTCGTAGCACTCCGCAAGTAGTACGGTAACTTATCAAGGGAGTTTCAGCGGACGGTTGAGCAGCTGTGTTCTAAAGAATGTTCAACTGTCTTTGAAGTTCAACGTCTTTGGCGAACTATTTCTCTGCTTTTTAACCTCACTACGTATAGTAACAAAAGCAAATACATTGTAAAAAGACACACTGTGTTAAGTAATTTTTTTAGTTTTAGCCGTATAATAAGCGGGATAATGTATAGAACGCCGGTCATTGTCGGGAAAATAAGCCCCTTCACGGTGAATCAACACCCCTTCGCTTCGCGTCGGGGTGCTGTTCGCCCTGTCGGGGCTTATTTTCCCGACAATGACCTGCGTTCTATACATTATCCCTTACTTAACCCTCCTATTACCTTCAAACTTACCAACATCTTTTATCCTTGGGGTCAATTTGACTGCAGCAGTTAAAACCTCCAACAAACTATTATAATGAAAATATTACCCAAGTTTATGTGTCAGGTTTGTTTGTTGACTAACTTATACATCCAGAATAACTGTTACGCTATGAGAAATATGCAGATGCCACTGATTGACCTACAATTTGAAAGATTTCCTTTTGGTGTTTTCATGGCTTAATATTATTCCTAAATACATATTGTTGTTATCTTTAACATTTTAAATACAAAATATTTTCTGTTATCAAGAAGAGTAACAATGAGTGTAAAATGTTGATACATGTATTTCTTACATATTTAATTTAATTAAAACAACCTGGGGTCAAATTGACCCATGCGTGCAGCATGTGTACAGGACATTGAAACCATATCATAGTCCCCATTAAATTAAGAAAAGTAATTAAATATGAAGCAAAACAAAATATGTCAATCATTCATTTAGAGACGTTAAACATTGAATGGGGTCAAAAGTAAGGGTTGCTCAGGAAATAAAGAAACTGCTTCAGATTAACTTTATACTATTTTTCACTATTGGACAGTTATTAAAAACAATAATTAGATTACAAATATACCGTATGAGCAGGGGTTAAATTGGGATTTTCTATGTGGGGGGGCTCTGATTTCACAAATCTTTCGAGGATTATGCAGTAAATAAGTTGCCAAATTAAACAAAAAACACATCACCGTTAAAGTTAACTTTGTGAAAAGTAACCTACTAACAAAGACTTTCCATTTCCCACCACTTGTTTGTCATGTCATCCATTCATATGGATGTGAATCAATCAATACTAATAGTATTGATTGATTTCCCATCCATATGAATCATTTATTTAGAGACATTAAACATTGAATGGACCCCCAAAATAATAGATTTGGGTAGAGTTGGGCATTAGGGTTGATCAGGAAATAAAGAAACTGCTTCAGATAAAGTTAATGCTATTTTTCACTATTGGAGAGTTATAAGGAACAATAATTAGAGTACAAATATATTGTGTGAGCTACATTTTTCAATGACTGTATGTTTAAAGAAAATTGATGATTTGACTGAATCCTAATTACCAACAATGGTTTTCTGAACTCTTTGTTTCCTCTGCTGAAATGAAATGAAGATGGAGACTGTGTAAATGCCATCTACTCTCAGGTCGATCTGCCTATAAAGGGTATGTATGAACGCTACTGCATGCCATGACACAACACACAATACATGATGTTTTCTAAACAAAGTTCAGGAGGAGCCCATAGGGATGATTGAGGAGGGTTAACAAAGAGTCATCTAACATGCTGTCAGGCCTGAAGACAAATACTGAAGCTGATATTGGACTAAAGACAAACTATGAACTTATTTTACCAACTGCTGTTTTAACATCCCAAAGGAACATTGTTAACAGCCAAAGATGGATCTTTGATAACTCAGGAGATCTAGATGTAACTCTCATTATTGTTTCATTAATGTATTAATTTAATAACCGATATTTCTCCTGAATATCCGGGTGAGAAACAGTTCAGATCAGTTGACTTTGATCAGTTTTCTTGTCATACTGTAGGTTATTTAAGTTTATGATAAGGCTCCTCAGAATGTTGAAAAAATGTCCTATTGTTTTGAATAGGCCAACCCAATGCACGGGGGTCTCATGTTTTATACAATTAAAACAGCCTGGGGTCAAATTGACCTATTTGTACAGAATGTGTACAGGACTTTTAATTCATATCCTAATGTTAATTTTGTGTTAACCCAGTTGTCCCCATTAAATTAAGAAAATGCATTAAATGTGAAGCTAAAATGATTAGGTCAATCATTTATTTAGAGACGTTAAACATTGAATGGACCCCCAAAATAATAGATAGGTTAAGTAAGGGTTGATCAGGAAATAAAAAAACTGCTTCAGATAAAGTTAATACTATTTTTCACTATTGGAGAGTTATAAGAAACAATAATTAGAGTACAAATATATCGTATGAGCTACTTATTTGTATACCTTTGTTAGTTTTTTTCAATGACTGTATGTTTAAAGAAAATTAATGATTTGACTGAATCCTAATTACCAACAATGGTTTTCTGAACTATTTGTTTCCTCTGCTGAAATGAAGATGGAGACGGTGCAAATGCCATCTACTCTAAGGTCAATCGGCCTAAAAAGGGTATGTATGAAAGGTACCACATGTCATGTCACACTACATTATTTTTTCTAAACAAAGTTTGTGAGGAGCCCATAGGGATGATTGAGGGGGGTTAACAAAGAGTCATCTAACATGCTCTCAGGACTGAAGACAAATATGAACTTATTTTACCAACATCCATCTCATTACTATTACACCTCTGCATCTCTGTCCTTGTGTCTAGGAACATAATGAATATAACGTGTCCATCTCATTACTACCAAACCTCAATATTTCTGTGTCTAGGAATCTCCTCTACACTGTCTGACCCCTATCAGATAGTGGAGTGAAGCAATTTCAGCATTTCTGAGGAGAAACAGCTGGGAAGAGACCAACACTGCATGGGCTTGTGGACTAGTAGATATGGGCTTGTGGACAAGTAGATATACTGAGGTGTAACCCTACCAGCACACGCGCACACGCGCACACGCACACACACACACACACACATATACACAAACAAACACACACACACACACACACATACATATACACACACGCCCACCCCCCCGCTCACACACACACATCCTCACATCTGCTCTCACACACACACACACACACGCACACACGCGCACACACACTCACACACACACACACCGAGACAAGTAGGCTCTCACGCAGCCTACTCTGTATCCATGTACAGACGACCTCACCATCCAGATTCTTAACTCCACTTTGTGCGTTGTTTATGTTATACTCAGTTGTTTAAGGGATTAAACCTGATAAGTATGAGCCAATAATTACTGTTTGTTACTTTTAATAAATAGTTTATTTAGACTTAAACACTTGTCTTGCCTATTTTTGTCCCAATATTCACTGAAAGCCATCTTCCACCAACAAAGTACTACAATTGAGTGTGATAGACTTTGTAGTGAAATTGTAATACATACTAAGGCTGTAGCATAGTGGTGCAACTAGAGTTTCCCCATTATTTTTGGTATATTTATCATAAAATATTAAATACAAAAATGAATGACTTTTACGTTTAATGAGACTGATTTAATTAAACTGATAAAACAGCCCTGACAGCTGCAAGGACATACTTGTGCAGAGTTTGCCTGACCTGATCTGCTATCTTTACGTTTTTATCAGTAGTGCATTCGTTTAAAATATTTCACAAATCTGCAGGCTACTGAAGGTTCAACAAGTGGTTCTGTCTAGACAGTGTGACATCATCATACCAAAAAAGGCCTAGTGCACGCAAGTTTGTTTGCGATGATAACAGTGTGACAGCAGCGCGTGAATTTGTCCTTACCTCAGGCAGATTTCTCAATTGTTTGTTGTTAACTATTTCCTTCCCTCACATGGCTTCTCATTGATAAAAAAAAAGGTGCTAAAAAAAGGTTGGGACTGCTCTACCAATTGTCCACGTTCAAAACATAACCCTTGCCTAGGAAAGGCTGCGTTAATGTTGTCACAACTGACCCTGACAAAGCCAGGTCCCAGCCACAGGAGCTTTAAGAACCTCACAGAACAAAGACCCTCCACCATCTTGGCCAAAAATGTTTGTTACTTATGCAGTGTGGAGTATGAAACCATTTAGCTCACTAGCTGACAGCTAGCCAGACTTGCATATAGCACCTTTAAAGCTGACAATGAAATATCTTTAAGAGGCCGTCACACCATTATGTTCTTGTCAACATTCTAGGGTGAGGTGGACACATCTGGCGTGTTACTAACGCTTGTCTAACGCATGACTAGCATGTAACTAACGCATGCGGAGCGTGTAACAGTGACCAGTAAGACACCCCTGAAAACTATTAGCCTGTGCTGTCGTGTCACTGTAGCGCGACGAATGATTAGTCAACGTAAGACGAGCGTGTTGAGCATGTATAACGTTTGTTTGACGTTAGTCACACGCTGCTTGCACTAGGGGTCCGTTCAGTGGTCGTTGGACAGGTCGCCAGTGAGTCGTTCACTGCAAAGCAAACGATTAATAACAACCAAGTAATGCTAGGGTAACGACTAGCTAACGATAGCCGATCGTGTGCAACGTTCGGCAAACATTATTCAGTGTTCTCTAGCGTTTAAAATTAAACATTGAGACATGCTGGTCTCCATGAGAACTTTTGTGCATGTTAAAAAAAAAATAACGATCACCACAGATCATCGCCGATAACGCTCTTCTGGCGCTATACTAGCGACCATGGACGATTACCAACGTTTCCTCAAACGTCATAGAACGCTGACCAGAATGTTACGGTGTCACAGCCCCTTTATACACTGGAGACTCACCTAACACATGCATTTTGTAAGGTTCACTTTCAAGATGAGGCCTTTGGTTTCCTTTGCATGCAATGCATTTATAAAGACTGTTGTTGAATCTTTCATCAACCTCGCAAAGTGAAATGTCATTTTTTTTAAATGGTTAGATGTTCAGTGGATAATTGTCTCTGTACCAGCTGTACCTCCAGTGACCATCCGGTGGCTCTCCCTGTATGCCACACAGGGCCGTTGCTAGGAATTCTGGGCCCCCTGAAAGAATATTGGTGTGGGCCCCCACCCCCCGACTTTTCATCGCCAAAGATCAATTTTACACAATTTTTTCTTAGACTAGGTATTATAATTTTGTATTTATTTTTCTGTTCCTCTTGACAGTGCCTGACGCAATGCACCCATTTCTTTTTTTTGTACCTCTAGTGACCATCAGGTGGCGCTTCCTGTATGTCACATGTCAGGGCGATATGTCTCCTAGGAGTTTGTCCCTGAATAACTACAGCCTTGACACTTACTGAGAGAAAGGGCACAAATATGACATCACATTTTTGGAAAGCATTAGAGAGTAAGATACATTTACACATTCTTTGATTTTTTTCTGAACTAATGACTTGCTTCTAAAACACCTGATCCTCTCTAAGTCTGTTTATCTGCATATCTTTCTCAACTTCTCTTCTCATTTCTGATGTTTGCCTATGTGGGGTTATGTCTCACTAGTCAAAGTAATGGTCAATAAAACGCTTTCACCCCTGACATGAGTGCATTCTCTGTATTTATTTGATCAATAATACATGTAACTTGATTTAGTGAGTTTTACTCTAGGACGATGACTCCAATGGTCAGAGGAAGTTCCTCATGGTCACTCTCTGTCTATGTTTGGTCACCTTATTCACAAACCGAGAGATAGAAGACCTTTACCTTCCTCCCTTCCTCTCTCTCTCTCTCTCTCTCTCTCTCTCTCTCTCTCTCTCTCTATCCCTCTCTCTTTTCTCTCTCTCTCTCTCTCTCTCTCTCTCTTTCTCTTTGGCTTCAACTAAGGTTTACTTCACTCCCAAACTCATCTCTGTATCGCTAGTTGGGATGATTGTCAGCCTACAGGCCTGTTAGAATTAATCTTGTTATTACAGCAAATTAAGCATGTTATCACCTTGTGTGCAGCTCAAAAACATCTGCTGGCCAAGGATACATTTCTCCCTATCCGAAACCTACACTCTAAACCACATTCACAAATAAAGAAGAAATACTCAGAGTGCCACACGAGCTTCATGATAGTAATGATCTCAATCTGTGACAGTAGGCTTCGATCAACTGACTTTTTTCATGTGCTCAGTTTACTAGTTAAGTTATTTTAGAGAAACTAAATCTGTCTGCGTCTGCGTCTCTTTACAGTCAGTGGAACATCTTTCTCAAGAACTACACCTGCCTGAAGCTTTCTCATCCGTCTCTATTTTAACTATAAGGCCTGATTCTTGTCTCATCACTCTCTACACTACTGCTCACACTGAGGTCAACCTCAATGGTTTCCTTTCAGTTTGTGTTTTTGTATCTCAGTATGTAGTAACCATACAAAGGAGCATACTGCTTTTTCTTCAACTTGTGTGTTCGCCCTCTACTATTTAACGTTTCTGTTTTATGGTTATTTTTTCTTTTTTCTTTTTAGAATTGTACTTATAAACCCGGAGAGTGAACACCCCTCCCCTGTTCAAAGGGTCTAATGGTAAACATGTGTGACCTTCATCAGCACATTATGGTATAACCCTTATATTATACCCTACCTGCATTCACATTCATGTGTTAGATTGTGAAAGAGAGTGAATGGATATAGTGTTGATGTTCATGTGTTGTCATTACCAACTGAGTTGTTAGTGTGAAACATGTTTTTCTCAAACCTGTTCCTAAGAGCTATAGTGCTCTGTGGTGTAGATCTCTCCATGATCTTAATTAGCAAATACATTGTTTCAGCAGATAGAGTTAACTGATGGTCTCATCAAACACTATTATGTGATGAGGTCAATTGCATTCAGGGTTGGTCTGGGCAGGTAAGGAAATATGCTTAATTTGTGCTCTGATGGATATAATGCACACAGGTTGAATAAACAAAGTTTGTTGCACTGCATACTAGTTTGATTAGAGCTGTCACAGCCAGCCTAATTATATGAAAACAAACTGATGAACAAATCAATGTGATAAGCATGACAATACAACTCAAATCGAATAAGAAAATAGTTTATTTGGTGACAGTGCTGACAATACAATGAGATTGTTCCTCCTGACTATCCTTTTTATTTACTCTGACATACTCATGATATGTGTGATGTTATAGTAACAGTGATGTTTATTTTGCTTAGCTATTAGAGCTCCCTCAAGTGGTGAGGAAAGTTTACTTTAAACTACAGTCCCAGATTATTGACAGGATACAGGATAAAGAAAACATGTTTGAAAACAATTTCATTAAGCAATATTTTCACTTCATACTCCAGACAATACATCTGCTTATTAACTCCAGACACATACAGAACACCTGATGTTTACACTTTACATTTGACACAACTTACTGACACAACCGATAGAGCGGCACTATGCAACAGAACAAGCAAGTACATTTGAAGCAAGAATTCTGCATATAATATGACAGTGACTGTCTTACTATGGTGTGTTACCATGTGAACTCAATCCGATTGAAAAGAGGAAGATGATGGCGATGATGATGAAGATGGTGGTGATAAACAGGGAGATAACGAAGAGTAGGAACTCTTACACATTACATGTGTGTTTGTCCTATGGGTCCATTTAAAGTCTGGCTTTGAAGAGTTGAAAGTTGATATGGTTGCACTGTAGTTGACATGTGGAGAGCAGGAGGATATTAATTATTTACTAATTATTATTTAATTATTTACTTTATATATAATGAACCAGCACCAACAGTGGCCATGTGGGACATGGCAGCAATTTGATTCTCCCTGCACTATTTTGAAATTAATTTAAAATAACTAATCATTTAAATATACTATACCTGATCTTTTTCAGTCCTGCACAGGTATTGTCTCATAGATATCTCCATTACCTTTGAGCAAAAGAAAATGAGTGAGAGAGACGGTGAAAGTGAGAAAGAGAGGGAGAGAGAGAGTGAGGGGGAGAGAGAGAGAGAGAAGGAGAGTGAGGAAGAGGGAGGAGAGAGAGAGAGATAGAGAGATAGAGAGAGAGAGAGAAGGAGAGAGAGAGGGAGAGAGAGAGAGAGAGAGTGAAAGAACAAGAGGGGGAGAGTGAGGGAGAGAGAGAATTGTTTGCAGAAATATTCTTCCACATATTCATACACTTGCTCACCTAACTCCCCCTCCCTTAGTGGCATGTAGTCGGACTGGCCCCCTTCACCTCCCCCAGGCTGGTTTTGGTCCTGGCCTACTTTCTGACTGGTGCTTTGCTGTTGTTGGCTTTCTGTGATGATATGTTAAGAGGCACAATGAGGTTACATGACTTAAAAGTAGCTATACTTACATTGATATTGCAAGTGCTTCATATGTATCATTAATCTTCAGTTGTCTTTGCATTAAACCTTAGCCCTTTTATTCTGTACTGCAGGTCAGTGCAGATGATCTGACATGATCTCAGATTTGCATATTTTTGTCTTGTGTCTTAATAGTCATCAGTGCAAGTCCATGAGCTCAAACCTGTTCAGAAGCAGGCTCGTTAACAGTGTAACAACACAAGCCGTCATTGGAATGCTGCCAGCCATGTCATTACATCAAGACCACCAGTCAATCAAAAGAGGGAATTGCTGTATGAAATAGTTTAACATAGATACTGTATGTGCTCTCTCTCGCCTTAAGCCAATCCAGCATTTGCTAATCATAGTTTCAAGGCTTGAGACACAATCTTTCCAAGGATCTCACAAAACGAAATGCAGGTATTATCATTATATATCAGCAATGGTCTAAGAGTTGGTCGTCTGCCGAAACCTTACCTGGTCTGTTCAGCTCTGTGAGTCGAATGGTTTCATAGATAGGAAGTCCTCCTATTACGTAACCAACATGTATAATTATTAGGGTTTCATTAACATATTACTCTGTACAGTTGTTCAGTGTTCTTAGAGGTTTTTGAGATTAATTCTGTTTAACCCTATAGAGGTATTTAATGATAATAAATAAGAAAATACACCACCATGGTCTAAGAGTTGGTCGTCTCCTGAAACTTTACCTGGTCTGTTCAGCTCTGGGAGTGGAATGGTTTCATAGACAGGAAGTCCTTCTATAACAGACACTACATTTGTTAGTATTAGGGTTGCACTAACATAAATATTACTAATTAAAGTCATTCCGTGTTTTTTGAGGTCTTTGAGATTCCTTCTATCCTTCTATTAGAGAGACAGCATTTGTAAATATTTGGGTTGCATTAACATTATTATTTCTCATTATAGTTGTTCAGTGTTTATAGAGGTTTTCAAGATGAATTCTGTTTAACCCTATAGAGACATTTAATTATAATAATAAATACATATCTGTTCATATATGTAGCTGTAGATTAACTGTACTGGAGCGGTATGGGATGAGCTGTGATGCATTGTCAGAGACCTTCCTCATCCCCATCAGACTGGTCCCAGTGCTCATCGGTGTTTGTTTCAGCCAGGCCACAAGAGGGAGACAGAGATCTAAACGACACATCAACATGCAAATGAACAAGTTATGAGTCACTGAACTAAACTGGGACCTGAATCCTTGCTTGTAATTTCCCTCACCACTTGAGGTGAAATAGGGTGACCAGATTTGAGTTTGTAAAAAAAAAAGGACACTTCGTCGCGGGACCCCACCCCACACTTCGTCGCGGGACCCCACCCCCTTCCCCGCAACCAAATTTTTACATATCTTTCACATGCAGATGACCCCGTCCCCTCCCCCCTGATGAAGTTTTCACATCTTTTCCACATGCAGATGTCATGTACTATTGTAAACAATGCAACTACTGGAGGCGGCAAGGTACTCAGTGTTGCCAGATTGGGAATGGCAAAGTATTGTACCAAAGGCTCAAAATTATCGTATTTGTAGGATAATTATCATACTATACATCTGGCAACACTGGGAAGGCAGTCGACCAATGACAGTTCTCTCTACAATCAGAGCTCGCGCAAGAAGGTGGAACATAAGAGACCCTTTCCAAAACTTGTAGCCTAAGGACGTAATAACTAGTTTGTTTAAGACCCAGAGAAACACAGATATCCGACGAGGCAAAATCCCGGACGATTTTCAAGTCCCTGACGGACCCATTTTTTAGGTCTCGAAAAGAGGACATGTCCGGGTAAAAGAGGACGTCTGGTCACCCCAGGTGAAAGACAACAATATATTGTTCTGAGAAACACACAGCCAAGCAACTGATGTTGAGTTCGCACTACACTTTTTTAGCCCTGATTTTCTTCCCAGATATCTAGAGTCAAAAGCCTGTTGTGTGAAAAGTGACCCGGATGTGACTGGCGATGATTAAGGACAAATAAGGGGCAATTAGCTTCAGCCAATAAGTGAGGGTGAGAGGAAACCAAGTCTCTCACTCATATTATTTTCTTTTTCTTCCTTGTTTTTTTTTTTTACTGCAAATAAGTTCACAGACAAATCACTTGTTTCTGGGTGTTCCTGCTGACACCCATTTTGGAAGATAAATATCCTCTCCCGAGATCTCATGTTTGGGCGCCATTTTCTGCGTCACTTCTCGCTTGTGTTTTCATGAGAAGATGTAGTGTGGACACTAGACAGACACGCTGGGATTTCCTCTGGGTGTACAATCAGTCATGTAGTGTTTGTGCAAACCAAAAAAATATCAAGTCTAGACTACAAGACAGCAAGTTGTTTTATGTAAACAGTAAAGCAATCTGACAACTTGTTAATTGTCATGTAATTGTCTTAACCATTCTGGGACAGTTACCCACCGGTGGGATATTTTTTTCATGTTGTCAAAACTCTGACAAGTTTTTGTCCTACAGACATATAAAGAAAACCCACATGAACCTTGGACCATTTTCTTTTAAAATATATAAAGTTCGAAAATTAAATATGAATAAGTACTTTGTAAGAAAAATATAGCTGAGCTGATGCACTTTTCAGTCTGTCAGTGAGTTTTCTGCTCCTAAGGACCCACCCATTAGCAAATGACAGCCATTCATATGATAAGTAATGGTGATTCAGTGATCTCCATTGGGCCATGGTGTGGCATGAAAACCTTTGGGGGAAGTGAGCCACAAAGACATTCCAGGGCCATTATGCAATGGCCATTGTCTTTGTCTGAGGTCTCCCAGGTAACTCATCAATATGCATTTGTAGGGAAAGACATTTGGGAGAGAAACAGTTTACTCTGCTATTATAAATATGTAGTAGTAAAACCACACACAGTTTCTGAATGCTAAACTCACATATGTATAGCCGACACCTATGTTTACAAGTTTCAGAGTTCAAAGGTCTTAGCTCGAAATCTTTACAGTGTTTTTTTGTACAAATTCTGAGCACCTCTGAATAAAGGTATTGGTAAGGGTGATTTAACATTTGATTTAAATACAATTTGATTGTACTACATTCCTTTTACTCTAATGTTGTTATTGCTGATGTCCTCTATAACATAATCATATAAGCCACTTGTGCATCAATACTTATAGCTAGGGGAAATATATAAAAACATCAAGGCACGTTAGACTTCCTAAAAAAGTCAAACAGGCCTCTGTCCCTGAAGGGCATAAGTTGGAGTGACCAGACGTCCTCTTTTGCCCTGACATGTCCTCTATTTGTTACCTTAAAAATGCGTCCGGCATGTATTCCAAAATAGTCCGTGATTTAGCCTTGTCAGATATTTGTGTCACTTTTTCCAGGTCTTTCTCAAACGAGTGTTTCTGAGAAATGACTGGCTCAGAATGTCGTTACGTGGATTTTGCCTCGCCGAATATTCGAGTTGCATTTCACTGTGACGGTCTCACAGTGTAGCTATGTGTACATGCCCGACGTGATCAAAGATGAATTTAAATACATTGCAAGTTTTATCCTTATCCTACAAAAAACTTTGGAAACTATTAAAAAAAATATTCAATGAAATGAATAATTTCTGATTTCCTTTGCTATTTTTGTCATGATGATTGCTGAGTAATATAAACGTATCTTGTTGTCCAATGTCAAGTCTCTATTTGATCATGTGACGATACGATAGAGCTAGTTTATGCGCAAAATCTGAATGTCAAGACCGGCAGGCTGACTGAGCACTGCCAGAGGCTTTACACCTGCAAGTTGATAGATGCCTTTCAAACATAAATGTGGTGAAGCATGATATGCTTTTTAAATGGACAGGATAGCCTCTCCTGCTCCATGCTGTCCCTCAGGTAGGTCTTAATGAGTTTCAATATGGAAAATAATCAATTGGCTGTTGCCACTGTCACAGATGTCAGAAACAATAGCAGGGCAGTGCACACCTCACTGAAAGGTGGATGTTACGGAGTGATAATCCACAATCAGCATCTTGGCAAATTGGGAGACTGAGAACTGCTGGGCAATATCTGCTCTAAAACAGGCCCTGAATGATAGGAGTTGTGCAGGAAACGTTAGTGCGATGTCCCTGATGTACAGTAGTGGTCAGACAGACGTTTTGCCTTTTCGTATACCTCATCATCGCCTAAAAGCTGATGACCACTACCACAAGGACATAGAAATAACGTTTCCTACACAGCTGCTATTATTCAAGCTGCCGTGCCCCTATTACAGGTTGTTATAATTTTGGAGTCAAGTCACCGTTGAGTGCCTGTTGACTGTGTGAGGACAGTTGTTGAGTAACTAGTTTGTCATAATGTCAAAGTCAGCACATTTCAAGATATTTCGTTAGTTTTAGCCGCTAGCATATCATTAGCGAATAGCAATTGATCCGGAATGCTTCTTTAACTAGTAACTAGCGTGCACTAAGACCCTTTATAATACCATGCACTGGGGGCTATTGTAACTACCTTACGCCACTGTGCTATACACAACCAATCCATCCACACATTTCTATGGGAGGTTGTATTCTAAAACATAGAATAGGCTCTCTCTGTGCAAACAAGGTGGCTTTAAGTCACATGATGTAAGCAGTGACTTAATGACTTAATGCAGATAGAATGTGCAGGGTTACTTACTGATCAGCACCAGAGGAGTTGGACACAGGACCTGCAGACACACAAGACACACTATCACTCTGAATGACAGGAGCAACACATCTGGGGAAGTTTGCTGCAGAGATGACTATGACAAATCCACCTGTTTACCCGTCTGTCTTCGACAGCAGCGTTGAACAACCTTTAACATGATGATAGTGAAGACCACACCCACAGCCACAGCCCCAACCACAGCCACACCCATTATAAGATGAATGGGTTTAGAACCTGAAAATGAATCAGTCAAAACTTTAGAAAGAAGGTAATTCATATGATCCAGACACTGTATTGGACCTGCATGTCCTTTAAGTACATCAAATCATAAATATCACAAATAACATAACATTACCATTATTAATTTACTTACTGTTCACATGAAAGTGAACTTTTTTACCTGGTTGTAATGCTGTGGGTCTCTCTCCCCTCTCCAGAGTGACTGTCTCTCCAGTGAACACTGGACTCTGTGGCTCTACTGTTAATATAGCAGTGGGTAAAGCTGTGGAAACAAACATGGAGAGACCTTGCAGTCATTTACAATAAAGGTTGCACATCTACAGCTGTGTAAAATTATGGCAATCAAATCTAAGAAAAAATGAATTACAACCGGGCTGAAGTAAATTTGAGGTGTTTAAAGTTAATCTTACCAGTAATAAAAACTGAAATTCCATCAGCATTATAGCTGCGCAGTTGTCTTCTGACACCAAAACACTGGTAGTGACCACTCTCTTCAGGGAGTGAGATGGTGATGGTTCTATTGATATACCTTTGACTAACTAAAGGTTTCCTCTCCCAGTGATACTCCCAGCCTAGACTCTGTGTGATGTCACACCTCAGAGTGACTCTGTCTCCACTGTAGAAGGGCTGCTGAGGAGACTTGATGGTGATTGTGGCCCGGGGTATCTCTGCACAGACATAATTACCATTCATATTTGTATTAACCGAAAAATAACCGTGTTATTTTGTCACAGATATCGAAGTACAATATGAGAGACATTCATATGAGAGACATTGAGGAATGCATGAATGAACTTTAATTACTAAATGTGTTTTTCCGGTTTTCCCCTTTCCCTTAGTGTGTTGTATAGATTTTTTGTTTTGCATGTAAATGGTCTGCAAAGTTACAAAGCCTAGAGAACATTCTTGAGGGAGGTTGACACCACCTCGTAACACAATCGTTATTGCCGCCTAGCCCACCAATCAGAGCTGGGGGGATTAAAGGGCTCACTGGGCTCACTAAGGGGATTGAAGCTGACAATGAAATACATGTTTACACTGGAGACTCACCTAACACATGCATTTTGTAGGGTTCACTTTTAAGATCAGGCCCATGGTTTCCTACAGATACCACACATGTATAAAGACCGTTGAAACTTTCATCAACCCGACCTAGTGAAATGTCATTCTTTTTATATTCACTTCCCAGTTGATGATTGTCTCTGTACCAGCTGTACCTCCAGTGACCACCAGGTGGCTCTCCCTGTATGTCACATGTCAGGATGATATTTTCTCCTCTGAAAACCAGCGGCCAGTTTGGCTTCTGAATAACTACAGCTTTGAGACGCTCTGAAGACAAGAAAACAATCATCAGAAACATTTAAACACACCTGTCCACATGAACAGTTGTGATGTAAGATTAAAAGTCACAGACAACTAAAATTTGCATTTACCTGCTGTGTAACAAGAATATCTCAGGAAGACCAATACTGAAACCAAGACAGAATCAGTGTGAATATGACATCACTTGACAGCATCTTTCTCACATTCTCTTCTCATTGCTGATGTGGGGTTATGTCTCAGTAGTCAATGAAACAGGATTTTTTTCACCACTCTGGTGAATATTCTCTGTATTTATTTCGTAGTTGTTTTGCTTCATAAAGCACCACCCTTTAACTCCGTTATTAAGGACAGAAACAGGATTTCTTTTGTGTGAGAGATGCAGAAAAGTGGACAACAGACACATACAAACAGTACTGGTAAATGGGACAAGGCACACAGTTGAATATTCCTGGCTGATGTTTGTAGACTTTCTATGAGACCAGACATGGTGTTGGATTCTGAGTGTGAGTGCATTAGTTAACAATTGTTAGGATTCTGTAAAAAAGACCCAAGTGCAGATCAGGTGGAAGCAAGAACTTAGCTTGTATTTCTTCTTCAAAAGGTAAACGTAAAAGGTCCAAAAATCCAATCACACAAAAGATCCAAAAATGTAACAAAGACAGAGTAAAGGGAAAAACACAAAAATCCAAAACATATTCCACACAGGCAGAGTATTCACAGGAGAGAAACGATGGCACTCAGAGACTTGGACAGGATTCTGATTTACCAACAAATACAGTGTTATGATCAAGCAGGGGACACAGGACACACTGAACTTAAATAGTAAAGGGGAAACAGACCATTGGTTGGAAGCAAACAAGAGGCAGGAGAAACTAATCAGGATAACTAACAGACTAATGAACAGAACAGGAGTGGTAGACGGTGACAGGAAAATCCAGGAAGTGGTAGAGGGCAGGTGGGGACAAAATCAGAAAACACATGGCATGACAAAACAAACACACAGGACACATGACTAGGGATGGGAATCGAGAGCCGGTTCTTGTCAAGAACCGATTCCTTGGAATTGTTAGCCAAAGTCCTTAACGATTCCGATATCGATGACAGTGTTGTTGACGCACGCATGGTGGCGTCACGCGCACGCATTCTTGTTTTGTTTAGACTGAAGCCAACATGTTGTCTAGGCAGAGGCGTTCAAAAGTGTTGTTATATTTCACGCGAAAAGATAACCACAGGAGTGCTACGGAGTGACAATAACGTTAATTAATTTCAACTAAGCAGCAGTAGCGCAGCTAATGTAAGTGATTCATCTGTTAATACTGAAGGAAAACAGTCTAGTGTCATGTGTAAGTGCCATTTGTTTCATTGTGTGAACCAGCTTTCATTATTTGTTTGTGTCAGTTTTATATCTAGTTCAAGGTGAATACGCTTTAAAAAAAACAATCAACAACACTGTAATTGGCATGCTCAAACTCTTGTACTTGTATATCACAGACCCTAAACTGCCACAAACTAGACCAGGAAGGGATCCCTATTTGCTAATATAATTTTGTAGGATCCCCCTTCTAATGAGATTTTTGAGTTTAGATGGTTTATTACATTTTTTTTATGAAACCCATTATCAAATCAGTCATTCATTTTGTTAATTATGGTTGGAATTATAGTCAAAACTAATAATTGTTTTCTCTGTTGGGACCCACTGGAATCAAGGAAAAGGATCCCTAGGCTATGGGTCCCCCACTTTGAGAGTTTGTGGACCTATTCTTGGGTTTGTTTTGGGATATTTAAAACATGTAAATGTATACATACATACTCTATATGCTGTGTATCATCTATTCAGAGACTATTTTACAAAAGAAAATGTATATACATATTTGTACTGTTTTTCCTTACCCTAAAATAATTGATAAGAGAGTCGCCCCGTCGTTGGAGGCGGTGCTGAAACACCTCTATACTCAGCTACAGGACCATAATGGCGTCATACATACAGACAGCAGGACAGTAGTGGCGTTAATCATCAGGGCAGCGTGCACTCATTAATGCTCTACTGCCTGGCAGCAGGGGTATTATTGTGGGCTGGCTGACACCTCGGGCTGCACACATCCCAGTCATCTGAACAAAGGTGCAGATCTCATGTGTGGAGGGGGACCGGTTCCAACGATACGCATATGTAAACCGTGGTTTTACAGTGTGCTTGTCAATTTCCTACCATTTTCAAAACTGGCTTACTGCACTGCTGACTAATATGCACTATGCATATTCTGATCCACAGAACATCTCTGGAGCCTGTTTGATTTACCTGGAGCCTATCAGTGCTTTGTAATCAAATAGGAGCTGGAGAAGAGAGGGGGATCTAAAAACACCTTATGATCCCAGCTCCAACTTGACAATGTTGAACGCTTGCTAGACAAAGAGAAGCAAATTTGGAGAGGCACCATATCTTTACAATCCGTTGTGGGAACCCTTTGGATTCAGCGTTCAATACAATGACGAGGATAAACAAACAAACATAGCTGAGTCTGCACACGTTGCTTTGCCACTGTTGGCTTCTTGAGTGAAAACAGTTCTTACATTAACTATCTCTCACTGTTGCCTTCTAACAGCAATTTGTCACAACCAAAAATACGAAAAAACAAAGAAACCAGAAGGGCAATCGGAGAGCACAGACCCCCACCAAGGTCAAACACCGTAACGGTAGTGAAAGTTAAACTACATTTGTGAAGGCATGTGTCTGATCCACTCCAAAATGTAATGCTACCCCTTCCATCGAAATCAAGCCAGTCGTTTTTGTGTATTACTGTTGACAGACAGACAAACTAACAAACAAACTGCACCCTAAACATCTGGCGGAGGTAATAACGGAGGCAGTGGGAGGATTTATAACCAAAGATTTGCACCATATATTTGGTGGTTACTGAAGTGGGAATATGTCACCCCATTTGAAATTGAACAATATCCCCCCCTGCACAGATTTCGGCAGTAAAGCTCTATTACACAACACATTTCTAGCCAAAGATTTGCACCACCGATTCAGTGGTTACTGATCATGTCACCTGATGGAAACATAAACCATGTCCCCCCCTGCACAAATTTCTATAGTAAAACTCTAGAATCACAGAGAGAAAATGAAAACAAATTGACTCAGACACCCTATCTTGCTCTCTTCGCTGATAGACACCCTATCTAGCTCTCTTCACTGATAGTTGGACTTCTAGAGCAAGTTAAAGCCACCTCACTGTAGAAGAGACAGAATCCAGGCCTCGTCAGTCATGAGTCATGACATTTTTCGGAATATAAGTCTTTTGAAACAAATCAACATCATGGAGGCCAGAAGAGGCACAGCCACTTCAAATCAGTACTTTTAGTTTATGTTGCCCTTTTCGTGGGCCTCTCACTGCTTTCATCACGATCCAGCCTTATTCATTCATTCATACATTCATTCATTCATTCATTCATTCATTCATTCATTCATTCATTCATACATGGACACGTTTTGACCTTCTCTCCTAAAATGTACATAAACAACACTGGCAACATCTGGATACACTGACATAGCACTTTCTTTACAAAATGTAACTGGTCTTAATCTTTTCATCTACACTTCTATTAGTTGTGACATTAATATATAGGAGGCTGTTTGCCTCATTAATCCTTATTGTCTTTGTTTTCTGACAGATAGGGAGCATTGTGGCTGCATGCTTCACTGATGGTGATGTTACTTTCAACAGTCATATACACTGGACGCTGTGGCTCTACAGTCAGTGTAGCTGTGGGCAACACAAACACGGAGGGAAAGAAGAGATGTGTTTCATATTCATGTCATGTCAGAAATCAAATGAAGGCAATAAGTATTGACACAATGCGTAGTTGACATTAAAATAAACATCCTCTTTGCATTTTAATTTCTGAACCTATTCTCAGGCTGACACACACGCTCAACCACATCCTGGTCTCTAGACTTCAGCTATCAGACATATCAGTGCTCTCTTTTCTCTTCAACAAATGTGGTAAACCTCAAAGGGGTGCTTGCTGCAATGTCCCTTTAGTGTTCTTACAATCCAGCCTTATGTATTCATACATACATAGACACGTTGGGACCATCTCTTCTAAAATGTTCATGAAGAAGGCTGGCAAACTATGGATACACTGAAATAGATGACCTTTTTAGGCCATCTTTTCAAGGCCATAACTCAGTGCCTCCTCAGTCAAAATAGATGAAACCGTTCCTATTCGGTTCATCGACACTTCTTTTATCTGTGATTTTAATGTGTGTGTGTGTGTGTGTGTGTGTGTGTGTGTGTGTGTGTGCGTGCGTGCGTGCGTGCGTGCGTGCGTGCGTGCGTGCGTGCGTGCGTGTGTGTGTGTGTCTGTGCGTGTGCATGTGCGCATGTGTGTGCATGCATGTGTGTTTGTAATAATGTATGGGAATCAATCTATGTGTCTGTGTCCAGGATTGAGAATGTGAACATGAGGGTCTTAAGGTGTACGAGTCCATTCCTGTTCATATGTGGGTGTGTGTTTCTCTCTCTGTCTCTCTCTCTCCTGCACACTCTGTTTGTGCGTGGGTGTGGGTGTGGGTGTGGGTGTGGGTGTGGGTGTGGGTGTGGGTGTGGGTGTGGGTCTGCGTGTGCGTGTGTGTGTGCGTGTGTTCACGTGTGTGTGTGTGTGTGTGTGTGTGTGTACTTGTTTGTGTGTGTGTGTGTGTGTACTTGTGCGTGTGCGTTTGCATGTGAAAGAGAGAGTGTCAGTGCTGCCATGCTCTCTTATCCTCTCGGACTCTATCACACTCTTTAGAGAGACTGTCTCTCCAGACTGTCTCTATGGTTGTTCCATAGGTCAGTTCTACTGTGTCTCACTCATTGTTTGAGGCACAGACTCATCTGATATCTAATTAAAGAGTTAAGGGGCAGAGCTTGTTGAAATAGAATGATATTACTTTAACTCCAGTTCTACTAAATGAGCAGAGCCCTCTAACATCAAGTCCAGCTAAACACGGCAGTCATCATGCCATAGTGTTCCCATACAGTGAGATGCAAGACCCCTTATTTGTCTCTATCGCTTTCTCTCTCGCTCTCTATCTATCTATCTATCTCTCTCTCTCTCTCTCTCTCTCTATCTCGTTGTTTTTGTGTGTGTGCATGTGCATGCGTGTGAATGTGTGTTTATTATGAATGTTCCTATAATTCTCTTCTTTAGGTGGTATGTTCGTCAGTCTTAATGTTTTTGATACAGTTAACACACACACACACACACACACACAAACACACAAAGAGAAAGAGAGCTAGAGCTCTACATATAACATTGTACAAAAAATACTACAACTATAATAAACTATTACACTGCATGCAGCTCACAAAAAACCTGAACCAGGACACTCGCACTTAAACACATACATACGTACAAGCATAGAGAATGTACTCACTGAGTGCTAGAATGAGCTCCATTAATGTGGTGTCCTCGATATGTGAGAGCAGTGTTATCAACCGGCTTTATTCTTGCGCTTTGTTTCCTATTTGAGTTTATTCAGAGGAACTGAACCTTTCTGCATCTGCGTCTCTCTCCACTTAGTTCTCAGACCCAACCCATGTCTCATTTCTCTCTTCAACAAAAGTGGTGTGGTGAGGTGTGGTGTGGTGTGACGTGTGCTGTGGTCAACCTTGAAAAAGCCGCTTGAGACAAGTTGTCATCAGTGTTTTTCAAACTTACAATATGTTTGTCATGACAGTACAGAGGTAATGCAACAACCTTCTCCAAACATCTTTTCTCATGGCTAGCAAATATTTTGAAGAGCCACTTCATGTAAGATTCAGGCAGGTTGTTCTACATGATCCCTTTACCTTAAATTCAAACTGTTGTTTATTTAGTATTAGATGTTTGGGCAGACATTGCGTTTTATGTTTCAGTTTGACACACGAAATTAGGGCCTAAGTCTTCTGAAACCTATCAACAACATGGAGGCCAACTCAGGGCACAGCCACTAGGTGGCCCTTCAAATCAGGACTTTTAGATTATGTTGCCCTTTTTATGCCTCCACACTTTTGTCAGGATCCAGCCTTATTCATTCATACATACATGGACACATTGGAACTTTCTCTTCTAAAATGTACAGCAACAATGCTGGCAAAATGTGGACGCACTGAAACAGATAACGTTTTTAGGCCATCTTTACAAGGCAATAGCTTGGTGCGCCCTCTGTCAAAATTAAACTGGTCTCAAATCTGTTAATCTACACTTCTATTATTTGTGATAGTAATATGTTTTCACACATAGAGAAAGCAGTGTGGCTGCATGCTTTACTGATGGTGATGTTCAACAGTCATATACACCAGACTCTGTGGCTCTACAGTCAGTGTAGCTGTGGGCAGGGCTGATCAATACAAACACGGAGGGAAAGAAGAGATGTGTTTCATATTTATATCATCTTCATGGCACTGTGGGTGCTGAATTAGAAATCAAATGAACGTAATATGTCTTGACCCATTGTGTAGCTGACATTAGAATAAACATCCCCTTTGCATGTTAACTGCTGGCCCTATTTCAGGCTGACAAACCTCTGTCCCTATTGCAGGCTGACACACACACACAACCACATCCTGTATCTGCAGCGTCTCTTTCTCTTTAGCTATCAGACCTAACTCTTGGCTTTCTTTTCTCTTCAACACATGTGGTAAACCTCAAGGGGTCCTTGCATTGATGCAATGTCCACTCAGTGTTCTTATTGAAACAGAGGTACATTGTTCTATGCATTGGAATTTGTAGTTATGCAATACTTTAATATCCATATATAAGAGAATGTATGCATTCTAACATTGTTCTTATAATGCTCTTTCTCCAATACTTCCATGGCTGTGTAGGCTTCCATATGAATAAAGGGGCACTTAAAGTGACTTGGAGACTGGTCACAACCTTCCATTTGTCTAATTTCAATCTCAATTCCAATTCCAATTCTAATCTCCAATAAGCATTCACAACAAAAATGCATTTGGTTATACCCTTCTGACACAGGGCTTGTGTTTAAATGTGTGTGTGACACAAATGTGTGGGTAAGCAAGGTTTGACACCACCCTTTTCAGCTCTGACCAAAGTGTCTGTCAGAATCAACTCTCACAGATGACACGCCCTTAATGACAGAGCTGCCTGTTCAGTGCTGATACTAATAATGGCAATGGTACTGCACGTTAAACTGCACTCTCAAACATAAATCCAAGCATATCACAAAGTTATTATATTTACATTAAATGAAACAAAAGTACTTTTGTAAAACAAACAAAACAAAATCAATATTTGACCATTTTCTACATTCTACAGCTAGGACATGACCATTCAATGTTCCCTCAGAGAGAGGTTTTCCTCGTCCAAATGTCTCTCTTCCCTCTAAGAATGGAATAGTATTGTTCTCAACTGACTGAATCCTTTTTATTTAATGTAAAATAAATGAACAGATGTGTCAGCGTTAGACTGCACAGGATGCTGGTTATTGACTGCAGCAGAAGAGAGTTGAAGGGGTCAGGAAGTCTCTGTGAAACAACGGCCTACACAAAGAGTTCACTTGTGCCCCCTCATGGTGAAGACATGGTATTACCTGGAGAATGTGTGAACACAAACTACATAGCCCAAAGACTATCAACATTCACAAAGACACTGGCATGTTGGTTCTCATTATATGGACCTGAAATCACACTTCATTATATTGCTTTATTCTGTACAGATGTGGTTTTATAGTTTATTTCAATTAAAAAAATCACAATGATGCAAAACCTTCAACAACAATTCAACAAATAAACAACAACATCAATAAACATCTTACACAACAAAGCTGCAAGATGACAGTGGAGTGTGACAGGTCATACTGGAGCACATGAACCAAAACCTAAATCAATGAATACTGTTCAAAAAACACTACGGTATATCTACTTTCATTACACTGATCAGACCACAGGCTGTAGTCCACAAGTCCATACAGTGTTGGTCCCTTCCCAGCTAATTTCTCCTCAGAAATGCTGATATTGCTTCACTCCACTAACTGATAGGGGTTAGACAGTGGTGAGGTGATTTCTAGACACAAGGGCAGAGATGCAGAGGTATGACAGTAATGAGATGGACACGTTATATTCATTATGTTCCTAGACACAAGAACAGAGATAGAGAGGTATGATAGTAATGAGAAGATTCTCAAACTAACTGCAAATACACTATAGTACAGACAGAACAGTGTGGTTCATATATATTACAATGTGATTAAGGTAATATATTTCTTGTTTGTACAAAATGGCTTAATTTCTTACACCATTCAGTCAGATAAAATGTAAGGATTTGCACTGTAAGTAATAGTTAATAAATATGTCCAGCTGGAGTGTTTGATACTCACCCATTCTGCTTAGTGACAATTTGTCATACACAGTTTCCATCACTGTGAAAAAGAGATATCAGTGAGTATTGGCACTGTGATACTGTAAGATGTGTGAGAAAATACACAACCATGGTCTAAGAGTTGGTCATCTGTTCAAACCTTACCTGGTCTGTTCCGCTCTGTGAGTGGAATGGTTTCATAGGTATGAGGTCCTCCTATTAGAGAGACAACAACAATTGTAAGTGTTAGGATTGCATTAACATTAATATTACTTATTATAGTCTTTCAGTGTTTTTTAAGGTTTTCAAGATTCATTCTGTTAAACACTATAGAGGTGTTTAATGATTATAAAAACATATCTGTTCATATATGTAGGACAATAGTGCTGTAGGTTAACTGTACTGGAGAGGAATGGGATAAGATGAGATGCATTGTCAGAGACCTTCCTCACCCCCATCAGACTGGTGCTGGTGCTCATTGGTGTTTGTTTCAGCCAGGCCACAAGAGGGAGACATAGATCTAAAGGGCACATCAACATGCACATTACAGCAACATGTGGTGAGTCACAGAACTAGGCTGGAACCTGAATCCTTGTTTGTGATTTCCTCTACCACTTGAGGTCAAGGGCAACAATATATTGGTCTGAGCAACACACCGCCAAGCAACTAATGTCGAGTTCACACTACACAATTTTAGCCCTGATTTTCTTCCCAGATATCAAGAGTCCAAAGCCAGTTGTGTGAAAGTGTTGTGACCCAGTTGTGACTGGCGATGAGTACCAAATACAGCCAATGAGCTACATCCAATGAGAGCGCATGAAGCTAGGGCAGAAACCACATTCTCTCACCCGTATACTTTTTCTTCCCTTTTTTCACCGCAAATCAGTGCACAAATAACTTGGTTCAGTTTTTCTCGGTTTCCTACTGACACCCATTTTTGAAGAAAAAAATCCTGTATCGAGCATGGCATTGTGTTTTCATTTTCTGAGTCATTTCAAATGAAAACTTTGTTTTCTTGACAAGACGTAGTGTGCAGACCAGATGGGCTCGTAGGGGTTTCCTCCTGGTAAACTACGAGTCATGTAGTGTGTGTGCGGCTGTGTGTGTACATGTATGTGTGAACTATCAGTCATGTAGTGTGTGTGTCATATAATGTGCCAACCAAAAGAACCTCAAGAGTGACAAGACAGCAAGTTGTGTCATGAAAACAGTAGCGCAATCTGACTACTATGAAAGTCGTGTTGTGTGTCCATGGCATAAGTGTCTCAAATACTGTATGCCAAAATAAGCTTTTTAGCTACAGCGATCGCAAGCTGACCCCTGTTGATAGCTGGGCTGGGTAGGTATTTCATCTCCAAGGTTAACAGCAACAACAGTCACTAAATTAGGTCATATCTAAAGTCGTTGATGTCATGAACACAGCGTAAAACACATGTCTCTGAGAGGTTGTATTCTAAGACAGACAATAGGCTCCTAATGTGCAAACAAGGCGGCTTTCAGCCACAGGAAATAAGGAGTGTCAGACTTAATGCAGATATAATTTGCAGGGTTACTTACTGATCTGCACCAGAGGAGTTGGACACAGGACCTGCAGACACACAAGACACACAATCCCTCTGAATGGCTGAAAGCAGCACATCCAAGTTCTTACATATTCACTCATGCACTTAGGGGAAGTTTGCAGTACAAATAACAATGAGAAATGCACCAGTTTACCTGTCTGTCTTCTGCAGCAGCGTGGAACAACCTTTAAAATGATGATGCTGAGGACCACACCCACAGTCACACCCCCAGCTACAGCCACACCCATTATAAGATGAATGGGTTTAGAACCTGGAAATGAATCAGTGAAGACAGAAAAAAGAAGGTAAGTCATACAATTAGATTACACATCATTTACTGGGACAGAAGCAACTCCTATGAACTCTACACTACTGTACTGTAGCAGAGCTTGTTAAGGAGGGAATGTGGAGATTAAAACTGAATAGAAACCTATGATCTTTGGACCTTGAGGAAGTGCGGAAAAGGAATGCAATTAGTCTGTCTGCCCACACTTTCGTCCATGTGTTGAAAAAAGAGACAACATCAATCCACCTGAATGAAATATAAATGTACTCACCCTCCATGGCAACATACACTCCAACATCCACTGAGTCACTGAGCTGTGAGGATGTGGGTCTCTCTCCTCTCACCCCCTGACACCAGTATTGACCCTCATCAGAGGCAGTCACGCTTGTAATGGTGAAGTTGTTCCCCTCAAACACAACATTGTTATTCCTGTTCTTGTACCACTTATATGTCCAGTTACTGAGAGATTCTATCACACACTTCAGAGTGACCATCTCTCCAGTGGACACAGGACTCTGTGGCTCCACTCTTAATGTAGGTTTTGGTAGAGCTGTGGAAACACACATGGATGCAAAGAGCTTCATTTGATCATGTGTATTGAATTACAAGAGTGGTCCGCCATTTTAAATTTCATATGCACTCAAATGAAATGAGTGTGTTTGTCCACAGCCCAGCCTCTGTATTGGGCCTGCATGTCACCTCTATGACATTAAGGACATGAAATCATAAATATCACAGATAACATTACATTAGAATCCTTCATCATCAATTTACTTACTCTTAATGTGAAGGCGAACTTTTCTACTGGGTTGTGATGCTGTGGGTCTGTCTCTCCTCTCCCCCTGACACCAGTACTGGCCCTCATCAGAGTCAGCGGTGTTGCTGATGGTCGCTTCGTTGGTAGCAGAAGAAGCGACTGGTTTAGAGCAGTTGTCTTTATAAAACTTATATGTCCATCCATGCTGAGTCTTAATCTCACACTTCAGAGTGACATTCTCTCTGGGGTACACAGGAGTCTTTGGCAGTGTTGTGAGTTTAGATGTGGGCAGGGCTGTGGTAATAAACGGTGGGAATTAAGGTCTGCAATGTATCTATATACCACATACTCAGAGATGGGCAAAAATACATCAAAATGTATTTTGATACAAAATACAAAATACCCTTCAAATAAATGTATCAAAATAAAATACAAAATACTGTTGCCAGAAAATGTAACAAAATACAATACATGTATTTTGTATTTTTAAAATACAGGAAATACTTTTTCAGAATTTTCAGTTTTCTCTCAATTTGGTATAGCAGAACATTCAGGTTTGGGCTATTCAGTGGCGTAACGTAGTTATGACGGGCCCAGGTGCAGGCTATTATGACGGGCCCTTGTCAGTGTTGTAAGGCAGTGGTTCCCAAACATTTGAGTCCCTTATCCTTTTTTTCATGTTTGTAACCACCGCCACCACGCCCCTGCCCCCGCACACATATTCCGCCTATTACACCTGTCAGTGTAATTTTTTCGCTGAATATAGGTATACATCAGTATTTTTGGCAATGTGACATGGCTATTCAGACTATTTAGATTGACATGAATATGTCTATGGGCCCTTGCTACGGGGCTATAATGTACACAAAGCTCTGGTGAACCCAGTAAAAAAGGAAGAACAGTCACAGAATGTCAGTGTAACTTAGCAAAGCTATTAAAAGACAACAACTTGATTGATTTTGTATATTGGGCTCTCATTGCAATCTCTATGGCTTCCGGGAGGGCTATCCCCACCATGCTTTCGTCATACGTAATTGCGTATAAGGACATCATACGGCTTTGATTAAGTCACATTCTGTCAAGATGGCTAACGTTCAGTGCAACAACTCGATTCGCTCTTTGAAAGAACCTCCTTTTAGTCGGTGTACTAATGAAGATAAATTGAAAGTTTTCGACCTGAGCCCTGTTTTGTGAAAAAAATGGATTTAACTTGAGAGTCAATAAGAGAGATCTGGGGCGATTTCCTTTTCGCCCCAAAAAGGGGCGGGCCATAAGAAGCACCACTTTTGGCAAATTGACTGATGCCTGATTCGACAATGACATTCAGAGGCAGATCAGATGGTCTAGTGGTAGAATCCGACAGAAAAAAATCTCCATCTGCCTAAACACTGGAGAAAGTATTTTGAGTATTTTAAATACAAAATTACTCCACTCTAAAGTATTTTGTTACAAATTACTTTCGATTTTTTATCGGCCCTATCAAATACAAATTACAAAATACTCAAAAGTAAATTAACTAGTATTTCAAATACAAGTAATTGAAATACTGCCCATCTCTGCACATACTGTATGTGGAACTAAAGATGTACAATCAGAAATGATGGACATACTCACCCTTCACCTGAATATGAACTGCATTGCTCCTTTCTGATGATGTGGGTCTGTCTTTCCTCTCTGCCTGACACCAGTACTGACCCTCATCAGATTTAGCAGCTGCAGTGATGGTGAAGGTGTTTCCCTCAGACTCAAACACCGGATTATGGATTGACCCTTTAAACCACTTGTATGTCCATCCACTGTGGGTCTCTATCACACACTTCAGAGTGACTGTCTCTCCAATGACCATTGGACTCTGTGGCTCTACAGTCAGTGTAGCTGTGGGCAGGGCTGACCAATACAAACATGGAGGGAAAGAAGAGATGTGTTTCATCTGCATGGTACAGTGGGTGCTGAATGAAATTATATTAAATAAATAACTACAATATGCTTCACAAGATGGATGTACTCACCCTTCACCTGAATATTAACTTGATAACTCCTTTGTGATGATGTGGGTCTGTCTCTCCTCTCCCCCTGACACCAGTACTGGCCCTTATGAGACTCTGTAGCTCCTCTGATGGTGAAGGTGTTCCCCTCAGACACTGGGGCACTGCTTGGCCACTTATAGACCCTGTATGTCCAGCCACTGAGAGGCTCTAACTCACACTTCAGAGTGACTGTCTCTCCAATGAACACAGGACTCTGGGGCTCTACTGTTAATATAGCTGTGGGTAAAGCTGTGGAAACAAACATAGAGAGACAAGATATCTGGCAGTTAATTACAATAAAAATGTCTACAGCAGTGTAAATTCATGACAATGAAATCTAAAAACAAAGTCATTACAACAGAGCTTAAGTGAATTTGGGGCATTCAATGTCAATGGTTCCACTGATAGACCTTTGAGTCCTTGTATTGTTCCTCTCCAAGATATACTCCCAGCCTAGACCCTGTATGATGTCACACCCAGAGATGGGCAGTATTTCAATTACTTGTATTTGAAATACTAGTTAATTTTCTTTTTTTCAGTATTTTGTAATTTGTATTTGATAGGGCCGATAAAAAATCGAATGTAATTTGTAACAAAATACTTACTGTAATTTAAAATACTCAAATTACTTTCTCCAGTGTTTAGGCAGAAGGACATTTTTTTTCTGTCGGATTCTACCACGAGACCATCTGATCTGCCTCTGAATGTCATTGTCGAATCAGTCAATTTGCCAAAGTGTTGCTTCTTATCTTTGGGGCGAAAAGGAAATCACCCCAGATCTCTCTCATTGACTCTCATGTTAAATCAATTTTTTTAACAAAACAGGGTCGTGGTCGAAAACTTAGAAAGCTGTCTTGATCCTTGTCAATTTATCTTCAGTACACCGACTTAAAGGAGGTTCTTTCAAAGAGCGAATCGAGTTGTTGCACTGAACGTTAGCCATCTTGTCACAATGTGACTTGATGAAAGCCGCGTGATGTCCTTATACGCAATTAGAGCTAAGGTCCGGGACGCGATCTGGCACTCCGCGCCTGGGCGAGACTCTCCACTTTGTGAATGAGGCGCACCTCACCTAGGACGCGATCTGGCACTCCGCGCCTGGGCGAGACTCTCCACTTTGTGAATGAGGCGCGCCTCACCTAGGACGCGATCTGGCGATCCGCGCCGCATTGTATAGAGGCAGGTGCCCGGGCGCACATGAGACTCTTATTAAAGATCTTAGCCTACTATAAACGTTGTTGAGACTCGCACTAAAGATCTTACTCATTCTCACAGAGACAAAACAAATAGCTACACGGTCATTTATCTGTGTGATGTCACATGTGTGTGCCAGTGTTGTCACTCACATGTGGGCGCCAATGTTGTCAAAGATAATCTGTAACTTGTGGAAGTTGTATTGTTAAACGGAGAGTACTTTGGTAGATTAAAGTATAAACTTTGAATACAAATGCTAGTACAACTTCTATACGTTATCTGTAAGGTTGTGAGTTTGCAGTGGTAATGTAAGTTGGATTCGTAAAATGTATTTTAGGAAATAAATGGCATTGCTTGACGTGTAGCTATTTGACTCTGTTTTGTTACCGACTTTCAACTTAATAAAAACAACGTTTATAGTAGGCTACGTGTATTGTTTTGTCTCTGTGAGAATGAGTAAGATCTTTAGTAGGAGTCTCAACAACGTTTATAGTAGGCTAAGATCTTTAAAAAGAGTCTCATCGGCGCGGAGTGCCAGATTGCGTCCTAGGTGAGGCACGCCTCATTCACAAAGTGGAGCGTCTAGCCCAGACGAGGAGTGCCAGATCGCGTCCTAGTCCTTACCTTGCAATTACGTATGACGAACGCACGGTGGGGATAGCCCTCCCGGAAGCCATAGAGATTGCAATGAGAGCCATAGACATATATAGACCTATATATGTCTATGATGAGAGCCCTGTGGCGGCGGTTACAAACATGAAAAAAAGGATACGGGATCACTGACATGGGCCCGTCATAATAGCCTGCGCCTGGCCCCGTGGTTACTTTGTTACGCCACTGAATAGCCCAAACCTGAATGTTCTGCTATACCAAGTTGTGAGAAAACTGAAAATTCAGAAAAAGTATTTCCTGTATTTTAAAAATACAAAATACATGTATTGTATTTTGTTACATTTTCTAGCAACAGTATTTTGTATTTTATTTTGATACATTTATTTGAGGGGTATTTATTTTGTATTTTGTATTTTGTATCAAAATACATTTTGATGTATTTTTGCCCATCTCTGGTCACACCTCAGAGTGGCTCTGTCTCTACTGTATAAGGATTTTCCACTTTCCTTTGGTGTGTTATATAATTTGTTTTGCATGTAAAGGGTCTGCAAAGTACATGCTTGAGGGAGGATGACACAACCTTGTAACAGAATACTTATTGCCCATCTAGCTGACCAATCAGAGCATACTGGGCTCATATGAAGGGGGATTAAAAGACACAGAAGCTCAAATAAGAGCTGTATTTGATATAAATTTCATGTCTGTGGAATTTAAGGTGTAGTCTGCTATTCAATCCAACTGCCTTTTTTGTGAAATTCAGCTAGTTTCTCCTCAGTCCTCTAGCTGTCAATTCTGAGTATGCTCTAAAAAAAACCCTATGAGCCACCAAAAATTCAAGCCAATCAATATGTTTCTTCAGAAGAATGGAAGGAAGGTGTGCTGTTTCATTTATCAACAACCTTTTAGATGCGCTGTGGGCAACTGGAAGTGAAGTTAACGCACCACAAAAAATTATCGAATGATGTTGACGAAGAAGCTAATAGATATCATTCAATCACAAAAATGTTTGTAGCCTTTTGGTTACCTAAGGGACAAACTAAGTGTAACACTACCTCCTATCTGCTTGGAAGGTGGAGTAGGACATAATTTAGCTCACTAGCCAACAGCTAGCCAGATTTGCATAAAGCACCTTTAAAGCTGACAATGAAATAAATTTTTACACTGGAGACTCACCTAATACATGCATTTTGTAAGGTTCACTTTCAAGATGAGGCCTTTGGCCTTCTATGAATACAATACATTTATAAGAGACGTTGTTGAAACTTTCATCAACCCGACCCAGTGAAATGTCATTCTTTTCAGATGCACTTCCCAGTTGATAATTGTCTCTGTACCAGCCGTACCACCAGTGACCATCAGGTAGCTCTCCCTGTATGTCACATGTCAGGATGATATTTTCTCCCCAGGAAACCAGCGGCCAGTTTGGCTTCGGAATAACTACAGCCCTGGGGTGTTCTGAGGAAAGGACACAATCATCAGTCATATTTAAACACACCTCTCCGCATGAACATTTGTAATGTAAGATTCAAATTCACAGACAACAACTAAAATGTGCATTTACCTGCTGTGCAACAGGAATAACTCAGGGAGCCCAAGACTGAAACCAAGACAGAATCAGTGTAAATATATCATCACATTTTTTACAGGATTAGAGAGTTACATTAATTAGGGTGACCAGAAGTCCTCTTTTACCCGGACATGTCCTCTTTTCGAGACCTAAAAAATGCGTCCGGCAGGGATTTCAAAATTGTCAGGGATTTTGCCTCGTTGGATATTCGTTTTCTTTGGAGTCTTTCACATACTAGTTTTTGCGCCCATACACGTTTCGGAAAGGGTATCTCCCTTACGTCCCTCCTTCTTGCACGAGCTCTGACTGTAGAGAGAACTGTCATTGGTCGACCGCCCTCTCAGTGTTGCAAGATGCACAATAATTATCCTCCAAAGACGATCCTTTTGAGCATTTGGTACGATATTTCGCCATTTCCAATCTGGCAACACTGAGCACCTTGCCGCTTCCACTAGTTACTAGTATCTTTTCCACATGCATATGTCATGTGCTGTGCTGTTACAAACAATTCAACTATTATTTACAACAGCACATTACACAGATGTCATGTTCTGTTGTAAACACTAGATGCATTGTTTACAACAGCACATGACATCTGTATGTGGAAAATATGGCAAAACCTTGTGGCGGGGGAGGGGGCGGGGTCATCTGTATGCTATACTTTACCACGCCCCGTCCCCTGCGACAAAGTGTCCTCTTTTTCTCAAACTCAAATATGGTCATCCTACATTAATATACTGTATTCACTGGTTTAGTATAAACTAATGGCTTGGTTCTACAGCACCAGATCCTCTCTAAGTCTGTCATGTTTATCTGTGTATCTGTCTCAACTTCTTTTCTCATTGCTGATGTTTGCCTATGTGGGGTTTTGTCTCACTAGTCAAAGTAACAGTCATTGAAACAGGATTTGTTCACCACTCTGACGAGTATCCTCTCTATTTATTTCCCAGTAGTTCTACTTCAAAAAGCTCCACCCTTTAACTTTGTTAATAAGGACAGAAACGGTATGATTTATTTTCTGTGTGAGAGAGGCAGAAAAGTGGACAACATGCAGATACAAACAGTACTAGTAAATGGGACAAATCACACGGTTGGAGATTGCTGGCTGATGTTGGTAGACAACTTCACCTTCCACAATGTATTACTGTGACTGCTATGAGACCAGACATGGTGTTGTATCCTGAGTGTGAACGCCTTGTTTACTTTACTGAGTTAACAATTCCCTTTGAAGATGCGATTAAGGAGGCATTGGAAAGGAAGAAGCTAAGGTATGCAGAACTAAGGTATGCTAAGGTATGCAACCGCTGGAATCGCCGATCACAGTTTTGACAGCACAGATATCCATGAGCTTGCATGTGCAAACACATCCATGCTGAGCCACTTCAGTAATAGTCTCACCCCTCTCCCATCTGACACTCGGCCAGGTGGGAGAGCAGTTCGCTCGCCGCCACACAACAAGCTGGAGTCATTGAAGAGCTGGAAGTCAGGGGGAGTGCGTCCTATCCTGGATCTGAGAGCTCTCAATCGACACAAAGTGTGCCGTCCATTTCGGATGCTGGCATTAAAAACACTGATACAACTGGAAGCGTTGAGCATGAGCTTGCACATGTCAGACGCTCATCTGGATCAACAGCTAGCATATATGACACTTGGCCATGACGGCAGCAGTGCAGGTCGTGGTGACACTGCCTGCTTCACATACGCCTGCTTCAAATATTGTGCAAACACTTTATATTAGACTCTGTGCAGCACAAACACAACCTGGTGACTGTTCCACTCTGGGAATGGAGCAATCTAGCTCACTGGGCACTTTGACCCATCCCAGATTAAATTAAAATCTTCACAGAGGCGTTGCTGTCAGGCTGGGAAGATCGTAGAGGCAATGAGAGCCCTCACATCAATGTGCTGGAGATGGAGGCAGTGCTACGGGTGCTGAAACACCTCTATAACCAGCTACAGGACCATCATGGCATCATACATACAGACAGTAGGACGGTACTGGCAGTATTCATCAGGGCAGCAGGCACTCACTAATGCTCTACTGCCTGGCAGCAGGGGTATTATTGTGGGCTGGCTGACATCTCGACTCGCTGAGGTCTGCACACATCCCAGTCATCTGAACCCAGTGAAGATCTGATGTGTGAAGGGGGACCGACCGTTATTATAGTACCTGGACCACCCCCCATTTGGTTCAATATGCTTATGTGAACCTCGGTATATCAGTATGCCTGTCAATTTCCTATAATTTTCAAACCTTTTTTTACTGCACTGCTGACTAAATGCACTGCGTACATTCAGATCCACAGAACATCTCTGGAGCCTGATAGAATATACCTAACCTTAGCAAAATAGGAGCTGAAGAAGAGAGGGGGGGCCGAAAAACTAAATGGACAATGGTGAGACAGAGAGAAGTAAATTTGGCGAGGCACCGTATCTTTACAATCCGCTGTGTGGGAACATTTAAGATTCAGTTTTTACAGTGACAAGCATTAACAAAAAAAAACATAGCTGAGCCTGCACACATTGCTTAGACGCTGTTGGCTTCTTGAGTGGAAACAGTTCTAAGATGATCAATCCCTTTCTGTAGCCTTCCTACAACAATTTGTCACAAACTAAAAAAAGGAAACACTAAAAACGACAAGGTCAATCAGAGAGCGCAGACCTCCACCAAGGTCAAATGCCACAACGTTAGTGAAAGTGAAACTACATTTGTGGAGCCACCAATGAGTCTGATCGGCTCCAAAATGTAATGTGTTCTCCCTTAGCTCATGCTACACCTTCCATGGAAATCAAGCCAGTATTTTTTGTGCAATCCTGTTTACAGACAGACAAACAAAACTAACAACAAACTGCACTGTAAACATCTGGCGGTGGTAATAACAGAGGCTGTGGGAGTATTTATAACCAAAGATTTGCACCACCTATTCGATGGTTTCTGAAGCGGGATTATGTCACTTGATGGAAACATGAACAATGCTAATGAACAATGCTAATTCTAATCCTTTCATGCTTCTGAAGCAACTAAATACTTCTAGTTCTTCTTGCCTAACTTATGCCTCCACGCTTTCATCAGGACCCAGCCTAATTCATTCATACAAACATGGACACTTTGGGAACTCCTCTTTTAAAATGTACATCAACAATGCTGGCAAAATGTGGATGCACTCAAATAGATTTTTTTTAAGGCCATCTCTCAAGGCCATAGCTTGGTACGCCCTCAGTCAAAATTAAACTGGTCTTTATCTGTTCATCTACACATGTTTTCTGACACAGAGAAAGCAGTGTGGCTGCATGCTTCACTGATGGTGATGTTACTTTCAGCAGTCATATACACCGGACTCTGTGGCTCTACAGTCAGTGTAGCTGTGGGCAGGGCTGATCAATACAGACATGGAGGGAAAGAAGAGATGTGTTTCATCTGCATGTCATGCCAGAAATCAAATGAAGGCATTACGTCTTGACACATCGTGTAGCTGACATAAAAATAAGCATCCTCTTTGCATGCTAATTTCTGACCCTATTTTCAGGCTGACACACACAGTCAACCACATCCTGTTCTCTAGAGTCAAAGCGGCGTCTCTATCTCTTTAGCTATCAGGCCTAACCCTTGGCTCTCTTTTCTCTTCAACACATGTGGTAAACCTCAAGGGGTGCTTGCTGCAATGTCCCTTCAGTGTTCTTACAATCGAGCCTAATCTATTTAGACATACATACGTTGGGACCTCCTCTTCTAAAATGTACATGAACAAGGCTGGCAAAATGTGGATGCACTGAAATAGATAACCTTTTTTAGGACATCTTTACATTGGTGCCGCCTCAGTCAAAATAGATTAAACCGGTCCCATTCTGCCGCCATGCTCTCTTATTCTCTAGGACCGAATCTCACACTTCAGAGTGACTGTCTCTCCAGTGAACAAGTTGAACTGATTCAATGTTGCCAAAGGCAGAGCAGTGGGAATGTTCTGAACATTCTGAAACCTCCAGTTCACAACACACTGTGATATATCAACCGTGGTCAATTCCAATGGTCAACTGGGCGCTGTCTCACTTTGTGACCTTTTTGGCCGGGTGGGTCATCCTCACTCAGGGCAACTTTGGTTGTTCCATAGTCCAGTTCTACTGTGTCTCACTCATTGCTTGAGGCACAGACTTATCTAGCATCTAACTACAGAGTTAATGGACGGAGCGAGTAAAATGACATTTACTTTAACTCCAGTTCTACTAAATGAGAAGAGCCCTCTAACATCAGGTCCAGCTAAACACAGCAGCTCTCTCTTTATGATCAGTCATCGTGTTCCCATATGCAAGACCCTTAAATTCTCACTCTCTCTCTCTCTCTCTCTCTCTCTCTCTCTCTCTGGCTCTCTCACTGCTTTTGTGTGTGTGTGTGTGTGTGTGTGTGTGTGTGTGTGTGTGTGTGTGTGTGTGTGTGTGTGTGTGTGTGTGTGTGTGTTGTGACGTGTGTGTGTGCAAGCGCATAAGTGTGAATGTGTGTTTATGTACGTTCCTATAATTCTCTTCTCTAGGTAGTATGTCCGTCAGCCAGAATGTTTTCACACACACACACACACACACACACACACACACACACACACACACACACACACACACACACACACAACACACACACACACACACACACACACACACACACAAAGAGAGAGAGAGCGAGTGCTTTACATATAACATTGTACACAAAATACTACAACCAATATAATATACTGTTACACTGCATGCAGCTCACAAAAACCTGCATCACCTGCATGAGGATGTATTTGTCTCTCTCTCTCTGAATCACACACACAACATACATACGGTATGATCAAGCATAGAGGAAAATACTCACTGAGTGCTAGAATGAGCTCCATGACTGTGATGGCCTCGATCTGTGAGAACAGTATGTTCAACAGGCTTTTCAATCTGTGGGAACAGAACTATCAACAGGTTTTTTCACGCGCTTTGTTTCCTATTTGAGTTTGTTTTAAGGAACTAAACCTGTTTGCATCTGCGTCTCTTTCCACTTAGTTCTCAGACCCAACCCACGTATCTTTTCTCTCTTCAACAAACGTGGTGTGGTGTGGTGCGATGTGACGTGTGCTGTGGTAAAAAAAAAAAAAGGCCGTTTGAGACAAGTCCTTTTCAGTGTTTTTCAAACTTACAATTTGTTTGTCATGAGATAACAGAGGTAGATGCAGTAGATGCAACTTTCTTCCAATATATATTTGAAAGATTTAGACAGGTTGTGACACATGATCCCTTTACTTCACATTCAAACGGTTTATTTAGTATTAGATGTTTGGGCAGACATAGCATAAATATCTCAAGTTGGCCCTTCAAATCAGTAGTGTATGTTTCCCTTTTCACAAACAATGCTGGCAAAATATGGATGGACTGAAAACGTTTTTTAGGCCATCTTTACAAGGCCATCACTTGGTATACCCTCAGTCAAAATTAAACTGTTCATCTGCGCTTCTATTATCTATGATATTAATATCTACGAGGCTGTTTGCCTCATTCATCCTTTTATTGTATGTGCTCTGACAGAGAGGAAGCAGTGTGGCTGCATGCTTCACTGAAGGTGATGTTACTTTCAGCAGTCATATACACTGGACTCTGTGGCTCTACAGTCAGTGTAGCTGTGGGCAGGGCTGATCAATACAAACACGGAGGGAAAGAAGAGCTGTGTTTCATATTTACGTCATCTGCATGGCACAGCGGGTGCTGAATCAGAAATCAAATGAAGGTAATTTGTCTTGACACATTGTGTAGCTGATATTAAAATTAACATCCTTTTGCGTGTTGACTGCTGGCCACATTTCAGGAAGACACACTTCTGCCCTTATTGCAGGCTGACACACACACACACACACAAACACTCAACCACATCCTGTATCTGCAGCGTCTATCTCTCTTCAGCTATCAGACCTAACCCTTGGCTCTCTTTTCTCTTCAACACATGTGGTAAACCTCAAAGGGTGCTTGTGCAATGTCCCTTCAGTGTTCTTATTGAAACACAATTTACATTTCTGCCTTTGTAAAAGCTTCACAGAGGTCAAGATGTGTAGGCTTTCATATGAATAAACGGGCACTTGAAGTGACTTGGAAAATGGTCACAACCTTCCATTTGTCTAATTTTCTTCTTATTCGCTTATTAGGATTTGCAACAAAAATGCATTTGGTTATACTCTTCTTTAAAGTATTCCTGGCTACTGTTACACCATGAAGACAAAATAACACTCCGAGCAACTTAGAGAAAAGGTTATTAAAAAGTAGAAGTTAGGGGAGGATACAAAAAAAATGTCAAAGGCACTAAACATCCCCTGGAATTCTGATAAATCCATCAACAAGAAATGGAAGGAATATGGCACATGCATAAATCAGCCTAGAGCAGGCCGTCCTCACAAACTGAGTGATCGTGCAAAAAGGAGACTAGTGAGAGAGGCCACCAAGACACCTTTGACTACTCTGAAGGAGTGACAAGCTTCAGCAGCTGAGATGGGAGAGACTGCATACAACAACTGTTGCCCGGGTTCTCCACCAATCGAAGCTTTATTGAAGAGAGCCTCTGTTAAAAAATGCTCCACTTTGGTCTCAGCAGACCACAGAACCTTCTTCCACTTGACCATTTTTCACCAATATAGGGCCGGGGTAAGCCATCTTTACACGGTGATAGGAAGTTCAGTTCCTAGTTCTTACTCTTTTCTCTCTGTTTTTATCAATCATCTTTTTCCCATACACTGACATGCAAGACCCTATATTTCTCTCTCTCTTACTCTCTCGCTCTCTCACTGTCTCTCTAACTCGTTCTCTCGTTGCTTTTGTGTGTGTGTGTGTGCACTTGCATGCGTGTGAATGTGTGTTTATGTATGTTCCTTTAATTCTCTTCTTTAGGTGGTATGCACCAGTCTAAATGTTTTTCAATACATTTAAAACACACTCACACACACACACACACACACAAAGAGATAGACATAAAATTGTACACAACATACTATAACATGCTGTAACACTATAGGCAGCTCACAAAAGCTTTAGCTGACCGATGATATATTTTCCTCTCTCTCTCTCTCTGAAACACACACTCTTAAAACACATATGTATGTACACGCATAGAGGAAATACTCACTGAGTGCTAGAATGAGCTCCACGACTGTAATGGTCTTGATATGTGAGCACAGTATACTCAAAAGGCTTTTTTTTATGCGTATAGCGTATTGTTTAATATTTGAGGTTGTTTAGAGGAACTGACCCTGTCTGTGTCTGCGTCTCTTTCCAATCAGTTGTCAGAACCAACCCAGGTCTCTCTCATTTCTCTTTTCCAAAAAAGTGATGTGATGTGACATGGGTGCTGTTGTCGTCCTGAACACAGCGTTTGTAACAAGTTCCCTTTAGTGTTTATATATGATATATTTATACGTTTTTCATGACAGTAGAGATGTTTCAGATGTTTCTGTTTATGTTTTGACACTCTAATTTGGATGCTGTGAAATAGCTTTTTAGGCCATCTTTTCAAGGCCATAGCTTGGTGCGCCCTCAGTCAAAATAGATTCAACCATTCTTGTTCTGTTCATCTCTACTATCTGTGGTATAAATATCTGAGGGGTTTTTGCCTCATATATCTTTATTTATTTTGTGACATAAATTAAGTCCAGGGCAAAAGGAATCATGCATGTATCAAGTACATACTGTATGCTGCATGTATGCGAGTATGTTTTTATTCTGATACTTGTATGCTTGCTTCTGATTCTCTCTCCTCCCTTCCCGCCTGCCTCCTCTTTTGAGGAACTAAACCCATCTGCACACACACACCCTTGCCTGCCAAGCTTTCAAGGTTACTGTGCCTTTGTGGTTGTGCTCTCACACTTCCCCCTAAGTGTCAGCAGAACACTTCTCATGAACTGACGAGCGCGCAATCACTTTGAGTGAATATTTATACACTATCATCACTTTCTTATCATGTCTTTATTCTCCCTCTGAAGGTCACAATCTGATATCTTCTACTGATACATATACTCTCGACTACGTCCCAAGGACTGTTATGGGCTTCAAATTAAATTGTCTGAAACATTTATAGAAACAAACTTATCAACAGATCAATGTCATCACAATAAAAAAAAGTTGAAAATTGAATTGAAAATCATTTAATTATTCTTCATCGAAAGAGTCAAAATAGGTTGTTTTTGCTTTGATCATGATGTATGTGTGAATGGCTGTTTTCGTCAACTGCTCCCTAGTGGTGAAAGCAGGTAACAGTTTAAGACTGTCATTTAGATCAGGGGTTCCCAACCTTTTCGACTCCGAGGCCCAACTTTTCGTATTTGTAACAGGTCGGGGCCCAACAGACACCCCGCTTATTTTAGCGAATCTATATTCCATTAGGCTAATTGAATCTATAATCCATTAATTCTAATTAATAAGCGATTGTGTGAGAAAAAGCAACATCAGCACCTGCCACAGGCAGCCTAAAAATAAATAAAAGAAAATCTAACTCTAGATATTGCATCAAAATTGTATTGTGCACCAGAAAACAACATAAATACACACAGAGACTTTAATTGCAGCACAAAAACAGCACTAATGCAACTGTACTGACGTCTGTCGAATCCTATACATTTACGAGTAATCATTTCAGACAGCGTGTATTTTAGACACTGTTGTTTAATGGTAATTTTTTCGTGCTCTCTCGCCGCCAAGCAAGGAATAAATACGAAAAACGCATCGGACAGTCCTGCCTAACATACTGCAGGCACGCGCCGGTTTCGTGTCAGTGGTCAACGCACGCACACCGGAAGTAAACAAAGTTGCGTTAACTGCATTAAAATATTTGTATCACATTTGTAGAAAAGGCTTCTCACCCAGCTGCATCAAGCTGAGGCACCCTGCTGTTTGGGCCAGTCACAGGACCTGGGGTCCAGGCAGAGGTCAGCCTATCAGCTGATCCCTAGGTTCTGTGGGGGGTCGTAAACAGTGGAGTGCCACTGTCTATTGGCCACCACAGAGACTGTTTCATGAAACCTACATTCCTCTGTGGACTGTTTCAAGTCTCCCCCTGAGGCATGCCTGGACATGCATCTCAGCCCCTCTCGCCCCTATATAAGCCCGACCCCCTCTCTGGCCATTTTGTGGGAGCAGAAGCTGGAGAGAGGAGCACCAAGGATTCAGAGACTTTCACTCACTTGCCGTGCGTCGTTTAAGAATGTGAGTGTTTGTGTATATATGTGTGTTCTTTACTTGGTCTGTTTCATCGTATATATATATATTCATTGTTGTGCATAATTGTAATATTTGTATATATTTGTTATTCATGTCATTCCATAGAAACCACGGATCATTGTCTCATTCAGTTCACGGTTCAGTTCACGGATTCATGTGTGTATACAAGTCCCTTACAAGGATAATTGTATTCACTGATTATCATTCATATTCAACAACCACTTCATCACTGCGTGTGTGTGTGTGCAATAAACAGACATTATTGGAACTTTGGCATCCATTCTTGTTCTGACCGGACAGACCTGTGGCGATTGTCACTCATCATTTCAATTTACCAGCAATACAGTCCTTTCTGGGGATTCAACAACAACCCCTATTTTATATGGTCCTTCGAGCCGGAGTCTTTCAATTGCTACAGTCAAGATGTCATTGCCCAGAGGGAACACCCGTGCTCGCCGTGAGGGACATCAGCCCCGATACTTGGATGTATACTTGGTGGACCTTCCCAAACGTCACTTGCCACACACACTCTCTGACCAAGCCGTTGGTGGATCCAGCAGTCACAGTCATGTGGACTCTCTAGCTCCACCTGCTGGACATCAACAGTCAAGCCCACTCCCAGAGGCATTCCTTTCAGCACTTAGGGAGATGAGGGATGACAATCTTCAGGCAATGAAGAACATGAGGGATGGTAATCTCCAAGCAATGAGGGAGATGAGGGATGATTACCAGCATTTCAAGATGGACATGCAACAGATCGTCCAAGCCCTTTCACCGCGTGCATCAGATGCACCACCAGCGCCACCCACCAGCTTCGCTTCCCCATCCAGAGGACGACCCCACGTCGCAGACAGTGGGGTATCCTATTCCAGGCTACCTTACCCGGACTTCTCATCCACACCGCTGACAACCAGGCAGCCTTTCAATCAGCCAGGGGATGACCTGCGAGGTGTGCCGTGGCCTGCGGCTCACCATTCTCCACTGGTGGTCCAACCAGACACGTTCCCGCCACCACCTCCGCCAGTGTCATATCATGACATGGTCAGCGCGGCGACGCAGAGATCACCGTGGCAGGTGCCACGCCCACATCATCCGCCACCACAGCTTGTGGCTGAGCTGACTGACCATATGCGGAGCATGCATATGCGTCCAGAGCACAGCCCGGCTACTCAGGCACCACCATCTCAGGTACCAACACCGCAGTACATGGTGCCATTCACGCCTCCTCGCACCTCATCAGCCGGTCATCATAACCCAGCATACCCGGCTGCTGGACTGAGACCACTGGGGCAGGGTCCTTACGATGGGCCACCTACTCCTCCCCAACGAGAGAACACATACAGAGGACCAAAGCCTCACATCCCGTGCTTCACAGCTGAAGACCCCCGCCAGTTTGCCCGCTTGAAGCTGGCATTGGAGAACATCCTGCCGGTGGATGCAACTGAGCGGTTCAAGTACCAGATCCTGGTCGACCACCTGAAGCTGGAGGATGCTTTGCTGATAGCAGACTCCTACAGCAACAGCCGCTACCCATACACCAACACCATGGCATCACTCACAGAACTGTATGGCCAGCCACACAGGCTGGCTCTGCAGCGCATCAATGAGGTCCTGTCTGAAGCTCCAGTTAAGAGTGGTGACAGCAGAGGGTTCCGCCTGTTCGCACTGAAGGTGCGGGCCCTTGTGGGGATGTTGGACCAACTGGGGAAAGAAGGGCGAACAGAACTGGAGTGTGGGTCACATGTGTCACGTTTGCTGTCAAAGCTTCCACATGACCTGCGCACCCAGTTCAAGCGCTACATCGACCCCATGCGGACACCAATCCCCACACTTCTGGACTTTGCTGAGTGGCTGGAGAGGGAGGTCAGAGTGCAGCAGGATGAGGTGCCATTCATCCAATCCAGAGCACCGCTGGAAGAGCCACCTGACCGCCAGAGGGGCGCCAGGAGGGATCAGAGCCCAGCCGCACGCTCCACCACTGTCCTGCTTGGGTGTGACTCCCCTGTTAAGGCAGTGGAATCAATCAAGTCGACACAGCCCCCACTTCGGAAGACAGAGCACCCGCAGAAGTACTGCCCTTTCTGCAACAACACCCAGCACTATTTCAATCAGTGCACATCCTTCAAGCAGCTGACCAAGGATCAGAAGGTCAGCTGGATCACTACAGGGAAACGATGCTGGAGGTGTGGGAGAGACCATCCAACCGTGCAGTGCTACCTCAAGGCCAGATGCCAGGCTTGCAACCTGACGCATCTGGAAGTGCTGCATGAGGTCAACATCACACCGGAGAAGCCAGTCACCGCCATTCACCAGCCAGTAACATACTACCTCGATCATGCAAGGAGAGGTGGTAGTGTGCTGCTGAAACTGGTGAAGGTGTGCCTGTTCAATGGCAACTCTAAGATGGACACATACGCCATCTTGGACGACGGTTCCGAGCGCACAATGCTGCTACACAGCGCCGCTCAGGAGCTGGGCCTTCAAGGACGGAGGGAGGAGCTGGCACTCAGAACCATCCGTCACGACGTCATCAAGTCAGTGTCAGGGAGGTCAGTGTCCTTTTCCGTGGCATCAGCCAGTCAACCAGACAAGCGGTTCAGGATAGAGCAGGCTTTCACCTCATCAGAGCTTGGCCTCTCTACCCACTCATATCCGGTCGAAGCCCTGCAGAAGGCCTATCCTCACCTCCGAGGTCTGCCTCTGCAGTCATTCAGTCAGGCCCAACCTCTGCTCCTCATCGGGTCTGACTACCCCCATCTCCTCACCCCAGTTGAGCGGGTGCACCTCGGCCCCCCAGGTGGACCGGCCGCACTGAAGACACGCCTCGGTTGGACACTGCAAGGCCCTTTCAAGGTACCCATGCATCAGTCCTCCACCCCTCAGTGTCTGCTCACTGGCACTCAGACTACTTCAACTGAGCATCGACATCAGGTGACCAAGCCCAGGCAACGGTTGAGTCAGGAGCCGGTCCAAGCTGAGGCCCGCAGCAAAGACAGGAAGTCATCACAGCCAGCAGGAAGAGAATCATCATCCCTGCACGAGCCTGCTGACCTGCGGAAATCAGCCTTCAGTGGCAACGTCTCTGTGACCTCTGCTCAGTCTCATCCAGAGGCAGGGGGTTTCAACAGCTGCCAAGAGCTGCTGGAGGCCTCTATCAGAGCATGTCATGGGGCGGCCACACCCACAGACCCCACAGCAGGGGACTTCAGGCAAGCAGAGCTTGCTCTCCTCCTGACAGTCCAGAGAGACTGCTACCCGGAGGAATACACTCTTCTGTCCACAGGGAAACCGCCCAGCAAGCAAGCCTCCACAGGCCCTATACGGGCCCCCTTAGGGCTGGCACAAGGGCCCTTTGAGGGCTGCCCATGCCGGGCCCCTGAGCTTTTGCTCATTGGCAAAGTGCCGGCCCCTCATTGCTGGCCCTGCGTGGGCAGCCCTAACACAGCCCACAGGAGCCCTCACAAGGCCCACGCAGGGCCCCTGAGCTTTTGTTCATTGGCCAAGTGCTGGCCCCTCAGTGCTGGCCCTGCGTGGGCAGCCCTAACATAGCCCACAGGAGCCCTCATTAGGCCCACACAGAGCCTGCACTCATTTTTGGCTCATTTATTTATTGAATATATTTATATATAATAGTAAAACATAAAAGTGAAAGTAAAAAACTGGCACACACACACACAAACTCTGAATTTGATCTCTGCATTTTACCCATCCAGGGTAGACTCACACACTCTGAATTTGATTTCTGCATTTTACCCATCCAAGGTAGTGACACACACACACACTCTGAATTTGATCTCTGCATTTTACCTATCCAGGGTAGAGACTCACACACTCTGAATTTGATTTCTACATTTTACCCATCCAAGGTAGTGACACACACACACTCTGAATTTGATCTTTGTATTTTACCCATCCAGGGTTGTGATACACACAGCACACAGTGAAGTGAAGCACAGCACATTTTTCCTGCCGCTTGGGGATTGAACCGATGACCTTACGCTTTCCAGCCCAACACCCTTACCAGTAGTCCACGTGAGCTTTGTCCACCCAAACTCAAAAGTTATACGTTTTCTACCTCGGAGTTTGGTTTGACAAAGCTCAATAATAATAATAATAATAATAATTAATTTTTTTATAGAGCTTTTCTGTATACAAACACACATACACACACACTTGTATTAATAAAGTCTTTAATTTGAATTCCTTTTGGCAATTGTACATTTCTGACTATACAGATGTTAGTTATGCTGTAACTGCATCCATTTAGATTTGCAGAACAAACACTTTCTATTTTTTACTATCATATAGAAATAAATTCAATAAATAAATGAGCAAAAAATGAGTGCAGGCTCTGAGTGGGCCTAGTGAGGGCTCCTGTGGGCTATGTTAGGGCTGCCCACGCAGGGCCATCACTGTGGGGCCAGCATTTTGCCAATGAGCAAAAGCTCAGGGGTCCTGTGTAGGCAGCCCTCAAAGGGCCCTGTGTAGGCAGCCCTCAAAGAGACCTGTGTGGGCAGCCCTCAAAGGGCCTGCGTGGGTAGCCCTCAAAGGGCCTGCGTGGGCAGCCCTCAAAGTGGGCAGCCCTCAAAGGGCCTGCGTGGGCAGCCCTCAAAGGGCCCTGCGTGGGCAGCCCTCAAAGGGCCTGCGTGGGTAGCCCTCAAAGGGCCTGCGTTAGTAGCCCTCAAAGGGCCTGCGTGGGCAGCCCTCAAAGTGGGCAACCCTCAAAGGGCCTGCGTGGGCAACCCTCAAAGGGCCTGCGTGGGTAGCCCTCAAAGGGCCTGCGTGGGTAGCCCTCAAAGGGCCTGCGTGGGCAGCCCTCAAAGTGGGCAACCCTCAAAGGGCCTGCGTGGGCAACCCTCAAAGGGCCTGCGTGGGTAGCCCTCAAAGGGCCTGCGTGGGCAGCCCTCAAAGTGGGCAACCCTCAAAGGGCCTGCGTGGGCAGCCCTCAAAGGGCCTGCGTGGGTAGCCCTCAAAGGGCCTGCGTTAGTAGCCCTCAAAGGGCCTGCGTGGGCAGCCCTCAAAGTGGGCAATCCTCAAAGGGCCTGCGTGGGCAACCCTCAAAGGGCCTGCGTGGGCAGACCTCAAAGGGCCCTGCGTGGGTAGCCCTCAAAGGGCCCTGTGTGGGCAGCCCTCAAAGGGCCCTTGTGCCAGCCCTAAGGGGGGCCATATGTGGCAGCCCGCACAGGCCCAGCATGGGTTTTCTGGGCAGCTTAGACTTTGTTGGGCTATCCGGTGACAGCCCGCAGTGAACCCAAAGCTGCAGGCCCCGCTTGGGCAAGCCCACACCGGGCCTGTGTAGGACTGGTGTGGGCTGGCCCTAGCCCACAGTGCCCACACCGGGCCTGTGAAGGATTGGTGTGGGCTGGCCCTAGCCCACAGTGCCCACAGCCTGCCTGCATGGGGCCGGTGGAGGCTTGCTTGCTGGGCTGTCTCTGCAGCCAGCAGACTGCACGCATTGGCTCCAGAGTGTGACACCAAAGCCCATCTGATCTGTGTGGGGGGGCGGCTCCCCAGGTGTGAGTCCCAGGAGGAAGACACATTTCACCCCATAGTGCTGAATCCTCTTTATCCCATCACCAAGCTCCCATCATCCCCACCGGATGCAACTGGCTGGAGTTACTGGAAGGAACTTTTCTACGCAAAGTTGGGGCGGCTGTAGAAAAGGCTTCTCACCCAGCTGCATCAAGCTGAGGCACCCTGCTGTTTGGGCCAGTCACAGGACCTGGGGTCCAGGCAGAGGTCAGCCTATCAGCTGATCCCTAGGTTCTGTGGGGGGTCGTAAACAGTGGAGTGCCACTGTCTATTGGCCACCACAGAGACTGTTTCATGAAACCTACATTCCTCTGTGGACTGTTTCAAGTCTCCCCCTGAGGCATGCCTGGACATGCATCTCAGCCCCTCTCGCCCCTATATAAGCCCGACCCCCTCTCTGGCCATTTTGTGGGAGCAGAAGCTGGAGAGAGGAGCACCAAGGATTCAGAGACTTTCACTCACTTGCCGTGCGTCGTTTAAGAATGTGAGTGTTTGTGTATATATGTGTGTTCTTTACTTGGTCTGTTTCATCGTATATATATATATTCATTGTTGTGCATAATTGTAATATTTGTATATATTTGTTATTCATGTCATTCCATAGAAACCACGGATCATTGTCTCATTCAGTTCACGGTTCAGTTCACGGATTCATGTGTGTATACAAGTCCCTTACAAGGATAATTGTATTCACTGATTATCATTCATATTCAACAACCACTTCATCACTGCGTGTGTGTGTGTGCAATAAACAGACATTATTGGAACTTTGGCATCCATTCTTGTTCTGACCGGACAGACCTGTGGCGATTGTCACTCATCATTTCAATTTACCAGCAATACAGTCCTTTCTGGGGATTCAACAACAACCCCTATTTTATAACATTAATCTTGGCCACAATAATATCATAGATGTACGCGTTAACTTTGACGTCCTTAATTAATATTGTTCTCAATTTAAAATCAGCTACTGGCTCGGCGGCCCACCAATGGGGGAAAAAAAAATCTGAAACATTTTCGCGGCCCAATGAACAGTGTGGGCGGCAGCCCATGGGTTAGGAAACCCTGATTTAGGTGACTGATTGGTTATGTTAGGCAGTATATGTGCCACGCCACTAGGCGACGCTGCAGTCATATTTTGTTGTTTGATAATTTTTTTGGTGACATACTGAGATTTAGGTGAATGACCATATCAATGTGATATGAATGTGATTTTTTTAAATATTTGAACACTCGGTATTTGAAAGTCCGAGTTAGATACTATATTTTGGAACTCATAAGCCTTTTTTAGTTGAGTAGCATTTTTGTTTGAGGGCACTGCTAAAACTGATTATAAGCTGAATTGGACCAGAAGGAGCAAATGGCCGAGTTGTCTTCCCTGGAGCTGAGGATAGCCTCTCCACCCCTTGTCTCCCCATTAACTGCCCCATCAGCGCAGGGGAGGGTGAGCCAGAGCTCAAGCTTTACCTGTTACCGGTGTGAAAGCTTGAGGGCCCCACCCACCTGCTGAGAAGGTCCACACTGAAGAGGAAACACCCCTTGTGGGTCCAACGAATGAAGCAAATGTGGAAGTCAATGGCTTGGAGTGCAGAGCTCTCATTGACTCTGGCTCCCAGATACTTAGCATCACTCACAGCTACTGGCAGAGCCACCCAGTCCTAAAACAGCAGAAGCTACAATCTTCCAAAATACCCATTGATGGTGCCGGAGGCCAAGCCGTGCCCTACCTTGGTGTGTTATGGGTTGATCGGAAAGTGCTTTGGACAGAGTATAAAGCTGTGCCTCCTTTTGTCATTCCTGATTCCATCTACTGCTGGAGATGTCAATGTCATTCGAGCCTCCTGGAGCCACCTCCAAGCATCCTTTGGCCAGCAGTTTCTGCACATGCCAGAACTATGAATTTTCATTTCCCATATGTCCATGCTTACGTTTACATTTCACACTTACATTTAGTCATTTAGCAGACACTTTTGTCCACTTTTGTCCAAAGCGACATACAAGGGAGAGAACAGTCAAGCTTCAAACAATAGAGACCTAGTGTAACAATAAATACTATTTTACATAAGAAAAAGAAAAAACAAAGCTAGTTCTGAAAACCAGAGTCCAGTGGCAGAACAACTTCAGACAAGAGCAGCAACAACTTAGCCTGACTGTCCACCAACAATTCTTTCTCACCACTAGGATGTGCTGTTCTAAATAAACACACACATGAGACTCATATATCTCCATCAGCCCTTTCTACACACAGCCCATCAGGGACACGGTAGCAGGACTTTCATCACTCATCTCTGTGCTCTACATATATACACAACTATATGCAGTCACACGGTTTATGAATGTCTAAAGTTATTTATCAATTCAGCATAAACAGTTGTAGTCAACAGCAGAATGTTTGATGATGTTTTATACATTCTTACACGTTAGTGTTCTTGACCAGTATGGCCAGTCACTTTAGTTACATTGAATTTTATGTCTGATAAAGCGGCCTTTTACTTGCATGACCCAGATAAGTACAGCAAAAGACAGAAACAGCTATTCTAATGTTTGCAGACATGAAATACGTAAATCATAACGTTTGCAGACATTTAACATGTTGAAACCATTCTTCCTGTCTTGGAATTAGAATTGTAATATTAGCACTGGAAGATTCTCATGCATATCATTATAGCACTCAACATTCAGATTCAGGAAAACTCAATTTACAGTTATCACTGTGATCATATACAGGCTGGTACCCTTCCGTTAAAGAAAGACAACCCCACAATGGTTACTGAAATAACTTGACACTGACAAGCTCCTGTTGGTCTCATCTGTCCAAAGGACATTCCCCCAGAAGCTCTGTGGCTTGGCAAATTCCAGTCTTGCTTTTATATGATTTGCTTTCAACAGTGGTATCCTCCTCAGTCGACTTTGGATCAAACAGCGACGGATGGTGCGATCTGACTTGATGTACCTTACCCCTGTGAGTGTGACTCTGCATGTGTGTATGTGTGTGTGTGTGTGTGAAAGAGTGTGTGTGTGTGTGTGTGCATGTGTGTGCATGTGTGTGTGTGTGTGTGTGTGTGTGTGTGTGTGTGTGTGTGTGTGTGTGTGTGTGTGTGTGTGAGTGTGTGAGTGTGTGTGTGTGTGTGTGTGTGTGTGTGTGTGTGTGTGTGTGTGTGTGTGTGTGTGTGTGTGTGTGTGTGTGTGTGTGTGTGAGAAATATAATATATAATAATATATAAATTATATAATAATATATAATACATAAACTTATTTATATGTCAAATATAAGTCAAGGTTCTGGACATAAACCCTGAAGTATAGTGTTAAAATCTTACTATGTCTATATCTATATATAGTTAACTTACACCAATGGTATTTGACTAATGACTTTCTTATCTTACTCTTGTCTTCCTTTTTTGATCTGAAAGTAAAGTATTTTCAAATTACTGAAACAGATTATAGGTTTTTTACCCTTTTCAAATCAAGGTGTTGGATTGGACAATATCATAGCTTCATAAAGATGTTTATTAAAGCACTGATTCATGATGAGCAAATCAGGATATGACATGGTGTTCCATACATAATATAGCATCTGTTTATCCACCATTTACCTTCAATCATATGCCCCGCTTTCATTGTATGTCAGGCATTCACCTCAAGTAACTGTAAAAGGCTAGTCCACAAGTCTATTGCACATTGTCAACTTCATAGAAATATTCATCGAAATAAACGTTATAAGAATAAAACTTCATAGAAATGAGATGAAGAGACGATTCCATCGTACGCTTACGTCTCTCGTCTCATTTGGTTAACTTCTCTTGTCTCAAACATATGGCCTCAAATGTTGCACGTATTATTGTCTGTGTTTGTGTGTGTGGGTGTGTATGTGTGTGTGTGTGTGTGTGTGTGTGTGTGTGTGTGTGTGTGTGTGTGTGTGTGTGTGTGTGTGTGTGTGTGTGTGTGTGTGTGTGTGTGTGTGTGTCCAACACCAAGGCCTGCAGCAGTTGAGTCTGTCTCTTGCATCACACTCAAAGATCTCAATCACTCAGTAACTCCAGGCCTGTGTGTGTGTGTGTGTGTGTGTGTGTGTGTGTGTGTGTGTTGGATACTTTCTGATTCATCATAGTGTAAAATGTATGTTCTTAACAGAATTTCTGTAAATTACAATTTTTTAAACTTTTAAAATAACATTGGCATTTTTGCCTTCACAGTCTTGATCTTTGTCTTGACTTTTTGCCTTTCCGCCTTTATATAGCCACTGAATGAGAACATGGTCCAGCTTCAGAGATCTGTTCAAAAACATTTTAAGTAAATGATAGTAGCAGAGATTCATCTCTCATACAGTGAGAATATTACAAAGCTATGAAATGCCATATGCTATCACTGAGCAATGCTGAATAAAGAGAGACCCACCGTTGGTGTTTAGCTGCTTTGCTTGAACATTGACCTCAGCATAGGTCACATCGCCAGCTTTAAGGAACAGAGACAATACTGAATGAAAAACCACTGTAAACAACAACTAGTGGACAACATGGTAGCTTAAAGGAACAGAGACAGTACTGAATGAAAAAAACACTGCAAACAGAGACTAGTTGACAACATTCTAGCTTTCAGGAACGTAGACAGCACTGAATGAAAAAACACCATAAACAACAACTAACTGACAGCATGACCATAAGAATGAAAAAAAAACCCACTGTAAACAGCAACTAGTTGACAATATGACCGTAAGAGCAGGGCCCTGTTCGGCGTACAACTGAAGCTAAGATAATTAATTTAGCTCGCGACTGGAGATTAACTAGCTCGCTAATTGAGAACAGGCCAAGCCCGTCTGGCGACGGGCGCTAATTTATTTTAACCTCTCGTTAATTTGTCCCAGGATAAAATCATCAGCTAAATTGCGCGTGCACGTCTGCTTCAAAAGGCAGGATAGGTCGATCACCAAAACCATGATTTTCTTTTCCCGAACAAAAGTCTAAACTCAAAGAAAAAGACTCATTTTTTTCTCCGCTAAGGCAGGATATGACCATGAACGCGTTATGAAGAATTCAAGACCATAATCATGTCAAAATTTAACACTGCCTTGTCTGTGACAGCGATATAAGAAACTGTCTTTAGGCTGTCTAACTTGTGATATCTTTTCCATTGTGCTTGTAGACTTTATTAACTAGGCTACTGCACAAAAACTAGACACGTTTGCAAAACTATACGTTTGCAATGATGTATGTTGCATTTGTTGATGACGTATGGTTAATAACATCGTGATTGTGGGACAAGATCTTAAACAACTTTCGCCAATATCTCCGTAATGGAGATGGGTTGTGCTCAAATTTCCTGGGATCAAAGAAAACGTTAGGCTATTCATGTGCAAACTAAAAATCACGTCTCAGGCTGCGAATTAAAGTTATTTCGGGTTTATCAACTGTACCAATGTCATATAATTATGGGTGCATCGCCGACATTACAGAAAGTGAAGACATGCAATGATCTACGGTGGTGTATGCAATAAATGACTCGAGAAGGTCTTCTAAATTAATTATTCCTTGTCGGGTGGATCGGTAGCGCTCATACAAGAACTCATCATGATGGAAAAATGGATCTTCTTGGCGATCGCAAATAACTTTTCCTACACTAATCAAACTACAATATGACTCAATGGGATCCCTCCTTTTGGCGTGGGTGTGGCAAGTTTAGCCAGCTAAACTTGGGTTAGCCTGCCCTGGAGCAGGTTAGTGCTAAGCGATTGGTTACCATGGTTATTAATAAAAAGTAGCTTCAGCGAACTCGCTAAAGGGATGTTGTCTTTTTTTTGCCTGGAATTTAGTTCGCTAAACCGCTTAGCGAGCGTCGCCGAACAGTACCCAGGTTATTACAGTTTTTTCCTATCGTTTTCGGTCATGTACCCATACCATGGTTACTTTTCCCTATCACTTAACACAGTGGGCTCTAGAGACACACACCTCTGCATATCTGTTAACCTTTGGTGCAAAATGCACTACAACAACCACACCACAACCAATGCTGCCATAACTTAACACATGTTTCCTCTCAGAAAACAATGACCTAAAAAACACTAACATCTTGAAGAGAAAAAACACAGACAAACACTTCTTTGGACTACAGTAATACAATTTGTAACATGACAGTAAACAAATAATTCTAAAATGCTGAAATATGTCAATCCAAGCCAAGAATCTGCTGACAGTGTTCATATGTCGGTTTCCCTCTCACAAAAGATGTCACAATTGACAAGTGCTGTAAATGTACTTTACTGTAATTGCAAATACAGTAAATTACTGTTTTATCAGAAACCTAAAATAAGATTTTTTTTGGGGGGGAAATTACGTAATATTTGATCAAGAAACAAATCACAAACACAACAGATTTTCGTCAACATCGTAACATATGGTTTCTCTTGCCATTCATCATGGATAAAATCTTTGTGCATGCCTTATCCAGGCCTGGATGCTTCGGGGGCTATGTCCATACACCCAGCAGCAATTGCCTCTAAAAGTGACATCTGGTCCTGTGGGCCTTGGTCATAGACCTTCCATCTCCATGCGAGAAAAAATCTCAATGGTGCTGAGGAAAGGAGAGTACGGCGGAAGGAATAGGGACACCATCCTAGGATGCTCTGCAAACCACCCTGTGACTTGGCGGGAGTTGTGAAAGGCCACAATATCCCATACAATCACTAAAGTTGCTACTGTAAATTCTGCCTGTCTAGCTGTATTTCAAAAAAGGAATTCCATGCCAATTCACCAAGAACTATGGTGCACAGGAAAACAAAAATAATAATAATTAAAATAAAATAAATAAACTATCTGCTAAAATAAGAATATCTTTTCTTATTCAAACATATAACTTCATTTGTCAGTCCAAATGCAGCATCTTTTCACCTACAGTGATCTTAATTACTGATAAGTTAGGTTTTCAACTGAAAGTTAACTGTTTTGAACAGAGTATCTAAACATTGGTAAAATATGCTGTAGTTGCACAGCGTTTTGCCGGGAGTGAACATTGACTGGGACAGATATCCATGAATTTTGGAAGAAGGTGTCATTGCCAGCATTTGTATCTAAGCATAGGGGCAAGTATCCACAGTTTGGTTCACATGTTCTACTGGTATGCTCAATGTGTTAAGTGTTTTGGGAATGTGAACATGGTTTAGGTAAATTGACTAAAACGATAGGAAAAAACTGTATTGTAAAATCCACCATCAACTATCAACACAAAAATTGTGGAATTGATTACAAATGAACAAGAAGAACTTTTTGTAAAATGAAGGCCTGGAATGAAGCATGTCGTTGTGGTTAGCAGTGTTGGTGATGATGGTGGTGTGTGTGTGTGTGTGTGTTTGTATGTGTGTGTGTCTGTGTGTGAGAGAGAGAAAGAGGGGGAGAGAGAAGAAGTGTGTGAGAAAGAGAGAGATAAAGAGAGGGTAAGTGTGTGTGTGAGAGAGAGAGAGAGAGAGAGAGAGAGAGGCAGTCAGAGTTTGCTGTCATCTGTGATATTTTCTGCTTCCGCTGTTTTGAACACATTATTTCTATTGTTGAGCTCCAATCTCCTGTCTTCAAGGGAGAGTTTACAATTGTAGAAATTGCTTTTCACATTCAATATATAATAGAAGTACAGGGACAGTGTTTTTAATAGTGAATTTGAAATAGTTATTGTATATCTAACTTACCATTGTCGTTATTGAACCTCTGCTTGTTTTGTATGTGTTTCAATTCGAATTGAGCATATGTCAAATCATCTGCAGATCCTGCTGTAGATCCGGCAGTAGCCTCATCTGGTGAGTAACACAAATGATAGTGACTATATGAGCCTCATCTGGTGAGTAATTAAGCAATAAGGTTCGAGAGGCAGTACGTTATCGTCAATAATGTACTTGTTCGAGGGTGTTGTTAGGCCCAAAGCGCAGCGGAGGGCCGGCAAACCCTCGAACAAGTACATTATTGACGATACCGTACTGACTCGAGTACCTTATTGCTTTTATAACACGGTTGCCAGCGACTTTATAAATATTAAGTAAAATTAAATTATAAAAAAAATCTAGCCACCAAACATTGTGTATTGTATTTCAGTAGCCAAGACAAAATAGTCCCCCTTTGTGTGGCTGTTGCTATGCAACAGACAAATAGCATTGGGAACTTCACGTCTGTTAACCTAGCACAAAACGTTTGTTGATGATTAGCTAGGAGATCAACATTGATCTCGCACCATTTCATTCATTCACATTGCTCATTTTATAAAGTTGCCATTGAAGTAACAAAAACTACAATGGGACACTTTCAACTTTGTTAATATCTGTTTATATTGATTTGGATATCACCACTAACTCGCGCGTGAGAGCTACGTGTGTTTCAATGGATTTTTGGTCTAAGCGTTAGCAGTCACCTACAAATAATATTCGAGACTTTCAGTTAAGACTTACAATACTCTGCAACATTCGTGTAGCACAGAAACAACTAACCGAGTCAATGTAGACATATAAACAGTCGTGTAGATAGCTTAATTCACATGAAACATTCCCCACTACATTCCCCACAACACGTCGCCATCTTGGTTAGATTTTTTTTTTTGAGTGCGCACTGATATGGAACGCTCAGGTAGATGAAAACAGGTCGTACAGTTACTATATCGTTGAATATAGCACACCCCGTGACTCACAATTAGAATGCCGGATTCCATCTACCCGTGGTATAACATATAATAATATATTCCATTCATATTGTGCTTCAGCCATGCTTCAGCCATGGACACAAGCAAGCGTAGCACATTAAAGATTGCATCATACCCTCCCCTTGGTTTTGCATGTTGACTGTGGTGTACACGTCTGCGGCGGCTGCAATCATAAGAAAGTGATAATGGACCTAGAGATACTCTTTTCAAGCCATATATTTTACGAAGCTGTATTTGTATTCAACAAACTGACCACTCTGCATATGAGTAAATCCCTGCTGATTCTGGTTCAGGCGCTGGTTTAAACTCTGGTTGGTGCTCTGGCCACTAGAAAGAGACAACAATGTTCAATATAAACTGTAGAGAAATAAGTGAACAGACTTAATGAAACAATGATAGAGAATAAATTATGACATGACAGACGGACAGACAGACAAACGGACACACGGACACACGGACACACGGACATGAAAGAAGAACTCACAAAGTTGCTGTATGTTCATGTAAACCTGAAAAGAGATAAATATCAGACTGTTTGTGAAATTATCTTTTTTAATATCTATCTTATGAAATCATCTGTCCGCATTATTCTAGCTGTAATCTTTGCCCTGCAAACTGATAACAATTGTTGCTCTTACCCTTAAACTTTTTGGAGTAAAACAGCAGGACCAGCATTATGACCAAAATGAAGACAGCCACCAGTACCATGCCAATGCCAACACCAACTGCTAGCATCTTAGAGGATCCATACTCTGAGAATGAGGCACAGAAATATTACACTTGTCACAACGGTCTACAAGGAAACATTGGTGTCATCTAACTTTTCAGCTTTTTTTTCAGAATCAGATTTTTGAGGCTTCACCTTCTACTGTCACCCAGACCTCAGGTGACATTCCTTTAAGTCCATTCTCACACTGGTAGGAGCCCTCATCTTTCTTTGAGACAGCAGCGATGGTCATTTCTCCGCTTGTATGATTTTTCAGAGGTGATCTGTCTTTGAAGAAATCAGCGTGGAAGTCGGATGGGGGGGTGCGATATATGCAGCGCAGACTCAGGGGGTGCCCCTCAGTCACTGGGTAGGCAGGGCTGTCAATGATCACCGGACCATCTGTGCAAACAGAAAGGAATGGGTTCAAAGCTACATGCTACGTGCTACATGGAATGATAACTACACAAAGCACTGCATGGGTGTTTTTTTCAAAGAGAATGCATCAGACAGCATTTTAACTGCAAAAGTCATTGTCAATAAACATTTGTGCTTTATGTTTGTATTAAAGGACATATAAAGGAACATCTCAAGCGGGTGGCTCAATTCTGAAGTGGCACTCATGTACCTGGGTGACTGGGATGATTGAAGGCCTGATGACAGTTACTCACATGGTTTGTAATTATTTACATGTCTATATGTTGTTATTTACATGTCTTTATTATTCAACCAAATTATACTAGCAAGTAATGGAAGACAATCCTTCTGATACTGAGTTCAAATATAATTAATTGGATCGTGGACACACATTATACAATAGATATGTTGACTTCTTATTGTGCATTGTAATGTTGACAATGTGACTGTACATGCAGTCTGACTGACACCAGTACGCTGTCAGTTGTCAGCAATTGGGCAGTACCACATGGAGGTCCCGCATGCTGTGGTCCACAATCTGACACTAAAAACAAGCAATACTACACATGTTCCTACATTATTAAATGATGCCTGTTTACACTCACTGTGCACTGTGATGTTGACAGGATTGCTTTGCTTTCCAGACTCAGACAGACACCAGTAAACTCCACTGTCTGATAATGATGCTGAGCTGATGCTGCATGTGAATCCTGTTTCTGATCTCCAGTCAGTGGAACACTTTGATTCCCCTCCTCTGCCTGTGAACCACCTCAGTCTCCATCCAGTAGAGTTTCCCTGGACCTCACAGCTCAGTGACAGAGACGCGGTCGTGAAGTGCTGGGTTCTGTTGGGTCTGATGACCAGTGAGGCTGTAGACAGACCTGAGATGGGCAAGACCAAATGGAAGCATTGCCTTTGTTCCCCATTTACACCCAATGTTTGTGGAGTTAGTTGACCATAATAATGTCATAATTAGCTAGGAAGAACACAAAAATATTTATATATAAATTAAATATACAGACTTGTTTGAAGATGGTGCTTGGAACTCACCTGTTCTAAAAAGAGGTTGAGCCTTGCTGAACTCTGTGTGATAGGCTGGCTCTCCTCTCTCTGCTCTGCACACATAAACCCCTGAATGTCTAAGAGCAGCTGGGCTGAGAGTGTAGGAACCTCCAGCTCCACTGATGCTGTCTGATACCAGCTGTAGATAATATCTTCTGCTCTCATGTAACACATATACCAACTCAGGACTGTAGGGGGCAGTCTTGTACCACTGGAATCTCCAGCCTGTAGTGGAGCCTCTAACCTCACAGCTCAGAGTCACTGAGTCTCCTTCAGTAAACCACGTCTGTGGTGGTCCTTTAAGAACTGCTGTTGGTCTTTCTGCTTAAAATAAAACATTGGGAAGGATAATGCCCTGTAACTTTAAGGGTGACATGGTCCAGTGGGGAATATTGTGGTATTGTGGGGAATTGTCTTTGAAGCGCAGAAGTTTTAGTCCTAGAGACATACAAATAACACCCACAGAAACCTTGAATATTTAACTACTTCAAATATATACGGTGAAGCTAAAAAGGAAATTAGCACTCTGTAAGGATAGTATAACTAAACTCTTGCACATTTCAGTCTGAGGTTTCAGCTCTTACAGTAATGACCTGCCCATTTGCAACGGAGGGCTATTCATATTATAAGGTTATGGAAATTCGGCGACTGCTATTGGTAAGATGTGTTAAGAAAACGTAATAAGAAAACTTGTCGGGCAGATAGCCACAAAGACATTCCAAGGCTATTACCTGTTGGCCAGCGGTTCTTCAGTCATGTTGAGCAATATCTGAGAACCTATGACTATGACTAAACTTTAGTTGTAAGTGAAACTCACCGAATATGCTCACAATGAAAGGTTCACTGATGTCTGACTCCATTTGGACGCTTTTCTGTGTCCCCCTACATGTGAACTCTTCTTTGTATCCAGACGTAGCAGTGAATGTGTGCACATTCTGATTTCCAGACAGAGAACTTCCTTTTATGTACCAGCTGAAGTCCCAGTCAGTGTTTCCCTTTGTCTTGATGTCACATCGTAGGGTGACTGTCTCTCCATGGAAGACTTCTGTCCAATTATACTGCAGACTCACAACAGGTTTTGGTCTCTCTGCATCTACTATGTATACATTCATGCACATTGTTTGTGTTTGTTACAAAGTTGCTGACAAATTAGATGACTTGACTAGGTGTATGGCAACCACCACTAATGTCCCTTTTAGGCTCCAAAGTCACAACAACTTTTAATGTGTCTGTGCAGATATAGCAGCAAGACATAACTAGACAGTGCATGAAACAGCATCGCCTAACAGAACACACAAAATCGAGCAAAAACATGAATCTCACACACAATTAAATGCTAATAATTCATTATAAGGCACGGATTTCTATGAAGAGGTCAGAGTAGAAAAAATGGTCGCTTTCTAGTCACATGGCACGTAAAGAATAGAGGTATTAAAAAGGCATCACCTTCAGCATTCCCTAAGTAGATGTGTGAACTCCAAACTGAAAGAGAGATGGACATCACAACACTTGTGACACACACACACACAAACAAACGCACACACTGAACATCACTGATGCTTTTCCTCTGAATTCTGAGCGCTTCAGCACATTGCAGTGACTCGAAACCTTTTTACAAAATAGGGTACACACATAGCTACTACCACCATGTACTCTCAAGAAAGTTAAAAAAAAAAGATCATGTAACTACAGTCAGACAGTTTGTGCTCGCTCACATAATGACATAATGACAGCCTTAAAAAACTATTCATGGATCACAAACCCTCACACACATGCATACAGGCACACACAGATAAAACACACTCACACACACAGATAAAACACACACACACACATGCACACATGCACACACAGATCACGTACAAGCACCATGTACGTCCAACCAACATGTTCAAAACACACACACACATACAGATAAAACACACCCCCACACAGAGATAAAACACACACACACACTCTCACACACACACATAAAACACAGACACACACAAGTGAAACACACACACACACACACACACACACACACACAGATAAAACACACACACACACACTCTCACACACACAAATGATAAATGAAACACACACAATTGAAACACACACACACACACACAATTGAAACACAGACACACAAACACACACAAATGAAGCACACACACACACACAAATGAAACACACACACACTCACAAATGAAACACACACACACACACACACACACACACAAATGATACACACACACACATACACACACAGAGACATCCACATACAGTGGATCCCTTTGTCTCAGGTGAAACTCACGTATCAACAGCAGCAGGTATCTTGTGTCCATGCTGCCTTCCATCTTCTGCACTCCAAAAGGTTCACACCCTAAGTGAACAGCTGTAAAATGAAAAAATGAAAATCAAGAAAAAGTGAAAAAATAAATGTAAAGTGCTTGTCTGTTCCTTCCTTCCTATGGACAAAAAGCTGAGCGAGTTTTTCCAAGGTTGCTTTTTCACCCCCAAACTCTACAAACAGGAAAATTGGGGTTGATATGCTGATATGATTTGAAATTTGAGACAGTGAAAGTAATCACAGATAATACTTGTTCAGTTTAGTTTCGTGGTTTAATGCTTTGTCCACTGGAAGCACCAGAAAGAGGAAGGGGAGGGCATCAAATGTTGCAATCATGGAGGAGTGTCCATGTTTCACCCAGCAATATGTGTGTGTGATGCGTGCGCATGTGTGCGTGTGTGTGTGTGCATTTGTGTGTGCGTGTGTGTGTGTCTGTTTGTGCGCGCGCGTGTGTGTGTGTGTGTTTGTGTGCATGTGTGCACGCGCGCGCGTGTGTGTGTGTTAGCGTTCGCATGTTTGCCTGTGTGTGTGTCAATGTGTGTGCGTGAGTGGCTGTGTGCACATGTGTGTGAGTGTATGTGTATGTTTGTTTACCTAATGCACAAATCTGCCGTTTGTCTGTGTATAGTAATGCATTACGTCTTTCATGCTATGCATTTCTGTTCATTGGAAGACAATAGTGGTTGCCATGGTGTATGCTCTGATGCAAAATGTGTTGCCGATGGCATCATGACATTTCCATTCGTGACTTCCGTCATTGAAGTCCACAAACAAACATTTAAACTGTCATTTGGGTAGTTTTGGTTACATTGCAGTGGTTCAGTTTGCATTTCTGATTTTTCCAGCATTAGAGAAGATACTAGGTAATGTCATCCTACAGTTCCTTGGTGCACAGCGTTAGCATGTGTGTGTGTGTGTGTGTGTGTGTGTGTGTGTGTGTGTGTGTGTGTGTGTGTGTGTGTGTGTGTGTGTGTGTGTGTGTGTGTGTGTGTGTGAGTGTGTGTGTGTGTGTGTGTGTGTGTGTGTGTGTGTGTGTGTGTGTGTGTGTGTGTGTGTGTGTGTGTGTGTGTGTGTGTGTGTGTGTGTGTGTGTGTGTGTTTGGTGTGCGTGAGTGTGTGAGTGGTGAGGTAGTTAGGGCCGAGGTCACTAGAGGGTATTTTGCTACTCTTCTTTGTTCATGTCTCTCAGTCCACACAGGAAACCCTGAGCCCCCCTCCTGCACACACTGTGCTGAGCTCCAACAGGAAGTGCCAAACCACAGCTCTGTTGTCACTCTTCTCTCACTGTACCTGCCTGCCCTCGAAGGGGCGCAGATAGCACTGGGGACGATTCTTAATGACCCTGATCCGTCCCCACCACTCTCCCTACGTAAGGCGACAATCATCAGTAAATAACGTTTAAAAAATGTTAGCGTCCCCCCCAGTTCAAAAATCCCATCTGCAATCCCACCCGCTGATGCCCTCACATGAAACTTACAGGGTGTTAATGTTTGTATTATGAAGTGCTCCAGTATTGCAAACATTGAGATAGCTGTAACATACCTATTTGAAATTGCTTCTGTATATGTAGTGGCACAGAAGGTATGGAGGAAGAGCACAGAATCATGTTCATTAAGGGGTTCTTCTGACTCATAAAAGCGATAGTCAGGACCACTTTAGCCCTAAATGAACAGACGATGGTGACATCTGTCTGGAGACATCCATGGTAAAAGTGGACTTGGGGGGAGGGGTTAAGGCATTACTGAATTTCAACTCTCTCATCCAACTCAAATCCCTCCTTAAGAAGAAAAATGGAGGAGAATTGAACATCTGTGTTATTGGAGGTAGGGATCTTAGGTGGAGATCACATCTGTGGCAGTGCTATGTTAATTGCTATGGTTGGGCAGAAAAGCAGTTAACATTGTTTGTTCATCAATGTCAGTTACTATGAACGTATCCTAGAAACATTTCAGGCATCCTGACCAAACCAAACCAGAAATATTCATTTAATAGCAATTACTGCTAATCAACATGATATTAGTTTGGACTGATGGAATTATTATGATCTGTAGGCTTCATTCCGCATTGCCACTCCGTTATTGTCAGTGTGATCCCTGCATGATGACATGACATGATTCAGACTGGGAACTCTAGTCACATGAAGAACTATTAGTGCCACATTTAGTGACAAAGTCACACCTGCCCCTGGGAGACTTACACTAAAACTCTAGGAGTTGATTTCAAAACCATTTCTGAGCCTATATGGTCCCATCCAATAAAGTGTTTAAACTATTGTAATAACAGTGTTGAATATGCAGAGTTTTATTGTACACTGAATATAGCTACAGTTGAACAGCACCAGGCAATTACACTTATCAGGATTGATATCATTTAACAGCATTGCTTTTTCACACGGTTGGTGTCATACTGGTCAGTGGTAGGACTTGTTAGTTTTCTTTAACTGAATGATATCACATAATAAACCATTTTTGATCAAATCAATTTCATCAATCCTTTTCAGGTACACAGCTCACTGCAATAAAGCATCAGAATATTCACTACAAGAGCAAAAGTCAACCTTGCTTATGTCAATCAGCTCGCTTAGCTTTTGTCAATGGGCTTCTCTGATGATCCCAACACATACTTTCAAAATCATTTACACATCTGTCAATCATTTACACAGCTGTAAAGCTCATAATCTGCTTCACAATACACACATCTCAGGATGAGACACTAAACAGTTAAAGGCACCCAGTGCAACTTTATGTAAACATTCAATGAAAAATAAACATTCCATTTCTAGTCTTTTTTACACGTAGTAAGTTTCAATAACTCCATACCATTTCATATCGACATTCAAGGAGCAAAGATGAGACGTCGTTGTGTGGTGAGAACTGATAGAAAATCGTAAACAACAACAATCGCTGGTGGGGAGAAGCCATTTTTCCATTGACTGGAAGCCTGCTTTATTTATTGCAGGTTAAAAAAAATAAAGAAAATGGCGGCGATTGTTGTTGTTATCGATTTTCTATCAGTTCTCACCACACAACGACGTCTCATCTTTGCTGCTTGAATGTCGGTATGTAATGGTACGGAGTTATTGAAACTTACTACGTGTAAAAAAGACTAGAAATTGAATGTTTATTTTTAAGCCTCGAAAGTTGCACTGGGTGCCTTTAAGCGTAAAAAGTATCATTTAAAAAAGAAAGTGACATTTAATCATGAATCTTAGAAGCAGGCCCTTAGCAACTTAACATATCACTACAATAGCCAGACATTAATTTAACAAAAACATATTAACTTGTGTTTATCTCTATGTATCTGCTCAATTTGTGCAGGTAGCGTTGCAGAAACGATGAAACTCTGTTAGGGATTGACTTCCTCCTGGAGCTGTGGTTTCAAACACTTGTTACACTCTTCAGAGCAAAAAAGCTTGTAACAATCAATCCTTACAGCTGTAGCCAAATAAACTCTAAAGGATTTTTTTTAAAAATGTAACACTTAAAATTGAATAGACAGATATCCTTAATTTAAACAGATTAAACAGTAGGCCTACATACCGTATATTTATGCAAAAAAATAAAACATCTTTAAGTCATAAGCACATACATTTTATGTAACTATATTTGTCTTCATTCAAGATGACTTTGACTGATGCCTTTTATATCAAAATATTCCACATATAGAACATGGTTATAAAAATCTTTTTTTTTTGCTCCATGTTCCTCCATCTTAGAGATGTCTGTTGAACTCCCTTAGACATCCTCCCACTAGAGATGTCTGTTGTACACCCTTAGACACCTGTAACATATGAAGCAATATTTGGGATGGACAGACAGACTGACAGATAGACAGATAGATAAATAGATAGACAGATAGACAGATAGACAGACAGATCAAACTGAATAAATAGTCCTGAATGATGACATAGATGGTATTCTCAAGAGACAGAGGAGAAACATGACTGGCTGATAAGACTCACATTAGAGAGGTACATTACGGATGTATAGACAAGTAGAGATACATCACAGATAAATAGACACATAGAAATACATTACAAATGTATAGACCCATAGAGATACATCACAGTCAGATGCAAAGCAGGGGGTGTGGGAGACAGATAGACTTATTTTCTGTACCCTTGACTCTCTTTCCAATAACCTGGGCATAAGTGGGCTCACTTTGTTCAGCTTCCTCTTCTCCTATAGGAAGCATCCAAAGGAGAAATGACTGTTGTTGGTGTCGTTTCATATAACATATTTGGATTCAGATCAGTTTACATACGCATAGCTGTTGGGCTGGAGAGAGTAATGAGAATGTCTCTTATCTTACCTGCAGTCTTCACTGCTTTGAGCTCTGAGTACAATATTTCAGGCTCTGATTGACCTCCATCTCCTGTAGTCATAGAGTTATACAATATGAAGCCAGGCATCTGTTTATTTAAGGTATTATTAATACAATATATTTGTGTATTCTGTAAAATTGAAAATTGAAACATTACTTTTCTCCTTCTTCTTTTTGACATTCTCACTTGTGCTCTTTTGATCAATTGTGGAATAGATCACGTCACTCGGTCCAGTTGTGGCGTCGTCTCCTGCAGAACACAAGAAGCCTTCAGTTGTTTACATGAACAGTTAGTGTGTATTCCATTAAACTATTATTCAGCATAGACAGTGAGATTATCAAAGCAATGCTTATATCAGCAATGAAAGGCTGTGTCATTATTAGGAGACAGGACTGAATTAGCTTTATTATTTACAGTGTCATTATTAACAGACAGGACTGACTTAGCTTGATCTTTTACTGTGTCATTATTAGGAGACAGGACTGAATTAGCTTGATCCTTTACCGTGTCATTATTAGGAGACATGACTGAATTAGCTTGATCCTTTACCGTGTCATTATTAGGAGACATGACTGAATTAGCTTGATCCTCTACAGTGTCATTATTAGGAGACAGGACTGAATTTGCGTGTTCATTAGAAGAAAAGTGCACTTTACCTTCCTCATACCGTTCAGCTGTATTGATGGTGTCATACACGCTTGCTGTTCATAATTACAAAAAAAAGTTATTATAGAGTCATGAATGTATGTATATAGGGACACGTAACCAGGGACCGTAACGGACCGCTGTGTAATGGTTCATATCCCTGCCGACCTTCATGTCCTGCAGAGAGGCTCTTGTCTGGACTGTGACTGGTGTTCTGTTGTTGCTGGCCACTCCATGGTGACAAAGATCTGCAAGTGAAGAATTCACCTTTTAAATGCATCTGAATGAGAAAGGTGTGGAGAATAGCTAACTTGGCTGGCCTTCCATTCTGATAGCCATCTGGGGAAACAATCTATGACCCTTCTAGGCTCAGTAACCACAGTCTGAAAGTTGAGTGTGTGTTGGAAAGTTGTGTGGGTAAATGTTGACTTACGGTAATGGTGTTTGTGTGGACTTGTGTAATGGTGTTTGTGTGGACTTACGGTAATGGTGTTTGTGTAGACTTACGGTAATGGTGTTTGTGGGCCGGGTCTTGCTGTGAGATAGCAAACAAAACATCAAAATTTGAGCTCAACTTTAGAGGACTACAGTATTTGGAGAGGATGAGAGAGACTTTACCTTTCTTCTTTTTGAAACAATACATCAGGGACAGTATTGTGCCTATGATAAAGATGATCATCACTCCAACAACTACACCCACAACTGCCAGTTTAGAGGATCCAGAATATGAGACTGAAACTGATAAGATACGTGAATTATATTAGCATCTGTGGTTATATGAGATTAGTTTTATTGATTATAGTTTTACCTCTGACTGTGACCCAACTCTGTGGTGACTCTCCTTTCTCTGGGTTCCTGCACCTATAGACTCCTTCATCTGACTTTGAGACTGCAGGGATGGTCATCTCCCCTGTGGTGGAGGTCTGGAGGAGTGTCCCATCTTTATAGAAGTCAGCACTGATGTTTGATGGCTGTCTACGATATCTACAGCGCAGGGTTAGAGGATCTCCCTCAGTCACAGGATGGGCAGGACTCTCCAGGCTCACATCACCATCTACATAGTGACATGATGGATTCAATTCTTTACAACAAATTCATATTAATTGTAACACAAGACTACATACATATGTATGTATTTGCACTTGTACCCTAATATTATATCTATCAATGACAGTTAATTCATGTTTTAATTCATTTATCGGACTGTAGTAGTGTTTTTACAATTCCAACAATGGTACAGTGTGCAGAAACAAACATCATATATCGGTGTAAATGTTACTATGGCAAGCAAAACATATTGATGATTATGCTGATCAAATACAGAGTTTCAACATGGCACTAATATGAGAGACAGTACTTAAGTAACTGTTTCATACTTTCTGAAAATGAACTACATATAGAATATTCATTTACTTCTTTAAAAAAATGGTTTACATACAATGCACTGTGATGTTGATATGGTTACTTTGCTCTCCAGACTCAGACTGACACCAGTAAACTCCACTGTCTAATTGAGATGCTGATCCGGTGATGCAGGTGGATCCTGTTTCTAATTTCCATTGAAAGGGACACATTTCACGCAATGTCCGTTTCGTGAACCATATCAACCTCCATCCAGTTGAGTTCCCACTCCTCTCACAGCTCAGGGCAAGATAATCAGATGTAAAGTGTTGATTTGTATTGGGACTGACAACCACAGAGGATGGAGGAGAAAGACCTAAAACAAAAGGAAACATGAGACACTCTGAAAGACCCTGTTCAGAGCAGGGTTAATTTAAAAACACATCAACAGTTGTAAAGGAGTACCTCACCTGTGACCCAGAGTGGCTGAGGTTGGCTATACTCTGTGTGATAGGCTGGCTCTCCTCTCTCTCCTCTGCACACATAAACCCCTGTGTGTCTAAGAGCAGCTGGGCTGAGAGTGTAGGAGCCTCCAGCTCCTCTGATGCTGTCTGAGACCAGCTGTAGATAATATCCCCTGTTCTCAAGTAATACGTATACCAACCCAGGACTGTAGGGGGCAGTCTTGTACCAGTGGAATCTCCAGCCTGTAGTGGAGCCTCTAACCTCACAGCTCAGAGTCACTGAGTCTCCTTCAGTCAGCCAGGTCTGTGATGGTTCTCTAAGAACTGGATTTGGTTTTTCTGTTCGTGATTAGCAAATGGTTTTAACCAAAAGACTGGATACCATGTCTTAGACATTCATGTAATAGTCTGAGTACTTCAAAATAGATCAATACATAAATACATAAATCAAAGAAGAATAAGGTCTACTGATAGTACAAAAGTTCAAACCCAAGTTCACACATGAAGTTATGTAGCTGTGCTGCATTTATTAACCATAGATATTGACAGCATTCTCTGAACATAAATGTGTCCCCACCTGATACTGTAACTCTGACAGCCTCACTGGTCTCTGATGTCTGTGAGTCTCTCCTCTGTGTTCCTCTGCAGGTGTAGTCCCCACTGTTGGACTCACTAGCAAAATATATTTTGTAATTTTGCTGTTGATTTTCGAAAGAAGTTCCATTCTTATACCAGCTGTATAGCCAGTCATTGTGTTCTTCCCCGTGTATGCTGCATCTGAGAGTGAGCGTCTCACCAATGAAGATGTTTGTCCAGTTGGACAGAGGGGTTGCAATGGCTTTGGGATTTACTGCAGACATAATAACCGCAGTGTGATACAGTTGCATATGCTTACAGTTTAAAAAGAAAGGCACTACAGATCCTAAAAACTCACCTTTGACCTTCAGCCACACCTCATTACTGTACTGTGTGTGATAGACTGGGTCTCCTCTCCCAGCTCTGCACCAGTACTGTCCTCCATCAGAGACTTTAACAGGGATGATGCTGTAGGAGTTTCCATCAGTCTGGGCCACAGGATCAGAGGTCTGTGTGTCTCTGTACCAGTAGAATCTCCATCCAGTAGACTGGCCCATGTCACATCTCAGGGTAACTGTGTTTCCTGTGAACACTGGGTCTCTGTCCAAACTTAATAAAGGTGTTGGCCTTCCCTCTGAATTGCATTGGACACATAATTTCATCACAATTTTAAATTGATAAAATCACTGAAATTGGTAACCATCATGTTGCTACACTGTAAAAAATGACCTTAAAATTCACAGTGGAATGGCGTAAAATCATGTCATCAAAAAACTGTAAATAGAAATACAATAGAGTATTGCTTATTTCACAACATTTTTTGGTACAATACTAAACGGAATATAAATGTTAATTTTAAAGTAAGAATATGCATATTTCTTTATAAAAATGTTATTTACACAAAGAAAAACTGTAATACAAGAAGCAATGCAATGCAGTTTAAATTACAACCTGGTGGTGTGAAAATACTTAACGAAATATAAATGTTAATTTTAAAGTAAGATTATGCATATTTATTTTTAGAAATGACATATGGCTGTAATTTTCAGGATGAAAAACTGTATTACAAGAGGCAATGCAATGCAGTTTTAATTACAACATGGTGGTGTTAAAATACTAAACGAAATACAACTGTTAATTTTAAAGTATTTCTTTGTTGTTGTTTTTACAGGAAAAATCTGGCAGCTGAGTTGCCAGAACAATTCTGTAAAAAATACGGCCAAACCGTATAAACATCTTCACAGAACATAACATTGTAAACCAGTACATTTAACATTGGATTTATGCTGATTTTGCATAACCGTTATGCTATAAAAACCAATTATTTCAGTAAAATGTACATCCAGTTGTTGTCTATATAGTACATGAAATCCCATCCAATTTCACTGAGAAACGCTTAAGCATCATTATAACACTGTTATCCTAACTAATTTTCAATGCAGATTCCCCTATAAAGTTCTTTATAACATAATGTATACAAATGGATTAATAACAGTTTGGACCAGGTACTTAATTGAAGTGGGTGCAGCAGTGGCACTTGGGGGCACATAACCTTCCCCCCAGAATTCTCTAACTCCAGTTTCCACCACTCAAACACAGTTGTGTCCAGTGAAGACCTGATGTTTTTATTTTAAAAGGTTGCAAATGATATATAATCCGTTGAAAAGGTAAAGTTTTCTCGATCATGGTGGGTATTATTTGTGGGGAAAATAGTAACAATCTATAAAAGAAATGATATGCGTAACGGGTATTTTTGTAATTTTTAGATTTGCAATGATTGCTTCAGATTTTGCGTCTAAACTAGCTATATCGTATTGTCTCGTCACCTGACAACAACATACATATTACCCAGAAATCATTGCAAATCTTTAAATGACAAAAATACCAAAGACTATAAGAACTTGTTCATTTCATTTAATCTTCTTTTAATAGTTTCTATAGAGTATATAAGATAAGCATATCATTTTGTTGTAGATTGTTACTTTTTTTTTACCACAAATAATACCTACCATGATGTAGATACGTTTACCTTTTCAAGTCTATAGCTAGCATTACCCCCTCTAAATGCATTACAAAGACTTCTCTGTATTTATGCTGCTGAAACTGGAGTCATAGACTTCTGTCAGACGCAGTATAAGAGGGTGATGGCATCTATTTAGACATACTGTCTATGGGCCCCCAAGAACCACGGGCCCAGGTTTAAGCACACCTGCTGCACCCTCGCTGTTCCCAACTGTTATACATACATATGTGTATATATACATTAAAATATCTTATTTAGTAAAGAACTTTTAAGGGGATCTGCATGAATAAACAGTTGAATAATAGTGTTATACTGAGACTTAAGCAGTTAAATAATGTTGTTTGCTTGGTATTTCTCAGTGAAATTGAAGGGGATTTGATGTACAATAGACATCAACTGGATGTACATTTTACTGAAATAGCTGGTTTTATAGCATAATGGTCATGCAAAATCAGCATAAATCCAATGTTAAATGTACTGGTTTACAATGTAATATTATACATTATAAACTGTTTAAGATACATATTGCTCTGTGAAGATGGTTACGATTTGGCAGTATTATTTACTGAATTATTCTGGAAACCACAGCTGCCAGTTTTTTCCAGTAAAAACAACAAGATTTGTTTTACAGTGTAACATAGCAGTGATGTGAATATAGCTAAAGTTCAATGTTGAATATACAGGCTTAAAATGTTACATTTACTGAACAAACTTGTCCAATACAACATAACAGTGACGTAAATACTGCAAAAATCCAATGTTGAATATACAGGTTTAAAATGTTAAATGTACATGCTGCACTGTAAAGAGATTTACAGGTGGATGTATTCTTTACAGGATTGCTCTGGCAACTCAGCTTCCAGAATTTTCCTGTAAAAACGATGGCAGTTTTTTTACAGTGTAGCCTAATCCACAGAAGAAAGGAAAAAACACACTTGCACTCTCTGCTTAAAGTGAGGAGTATAGCATTGCTACTCCTTAATGGCCTGCTGTTAGTCTCTGCCATACATTATAGCTACATTAGTCAGATATTTGTACTGCACTGATAGTTCAAGTGTATCTGCACTGTAATGATAAGCTGGAGTTGCTGTTATAACTCACTATCACTCGTTATTACACCTTTATTCCCACCCACTTTGAAAATCTATCACACACTTCAGGGTGACTGTCTCTCCAGCAGAGGTCTGCAACTGTTGGACTGTTATTTAGTTAGCATGATGATTTAAATAGGGTTTGACTGTGGCAGACAGCATGTGCACTGCAGTAAAGCCATGGTAGATAAATAATTCAACCAGACCTGGATCACGGGCCCTGGATAATTAACCCAGTAGCTAGTAGTTAGCAAATATGGCCCGCAGAGAAATTAGATCCAGTTGTGTGTGGATTTGTGCTTTTGTCAAGTATTTCAGTACAAGCTGACAAGGCACTGTGATAGCTTAGCTGTGCTTAAAAAAAACATTGTGTTCATGTGTTTAACATGAAGCTTCAGAACTACATCATGTTCATGTGTTTCACATGCAGCTTCTGTGTGAAGTTAAGTGGGATTGTTGGATAAAACAAGCATGGGCTAAGCTAATTTGATGCCAAACTGTCTGGAATCTGGAACTAAGATTAGACAAACAGAAATATCATAGTCCATTATGATAAGGCCTGCATATTTAAAAACCACCAACATAATGTAACAACCAATAAAGGTACTGAGTCACCCAAGATATAACCTATTGATAAAATGGAGACTGATGGAAAAGCTCCTACTTTTCACAGTCAAGCTGATGGCATTACTCTTGAAGTATGAACCATCATGACTTATTACACAGGTGAAGGTCCCACTGTCAGTCTCCACTGAAGAACTGATTGTATGACTTTTATTTTTTGTCCATTTAACTATTTCACGAGATTCACCTCCCTCTTTGTCAGTCTTATGCCAACTGTAATAAGTTCCATAAGCATTCTCTCCCCCTGTGCTACATGTGAGTGAGATTGGCTCTCCCACAAAGATCTGTGTCCAGTTGGGTTCCAGGGTCAGAACAGCCTTGTATGGCTCTGTACAAACACAATGGAGCACAACACATCACAACACATCATACCACAGCGCACCACAACACATCATACCACAGCGCACCACAACACAACACAACACAACACATCATACCACAGCGCACCACAACACATCATACCACAACACAACACATCGCAACACAACACAACACATCATACCACAGCGCACCACAACACAACACATCACAACACATCATACCACAGCGCACCACAACACAACACAACACAACACAACACAACACATCATACCACAGCGCCCCACAACACAACACATCATACCACAGCGCCCCACAACACAACACATCATACCACAGCACACCACATCATACCACAACAGCACAGCACAACACAACACAACACAACACAACACAACACAACACAACACAACACAACACAACACAACACAACACAACACAGCACAACAACCCACAAGACCACAAGACCACAACACAATACAACACACCAAACCACAACACAACACGATACAAGACACCATACCACTCCATACCACAGCACACCACAACATAACACAACACAGTACAACACATCAGAAGAAAAAAAAAAATTGATATAACTGAATTGGAGAATGTGCTTACGTATATAGGAAAAAGATGAAGGACAAAGAAAAAGTGAAGACTAATTTCTCCTTCAGTGAGATATTCCATTTGATATTGATAATAGGTAGACAGGATCAACATAATAATTTAAACCTCTACTCACCTGCGAAGGTGATTTCTGCCCGCATGACTGATTTGAAAGGACAGGATTTAGCGGAGAGGAGGAATTAAGTATATTAGTCATAAGAAGAACACACAGAGGAAAGGCTGATCATTTTAATCGTCAGAAATTAGGCAGGAATAGTGATTAAATAGGAAGGCAGTAGAAATGTTCAATATGGATATTTTCTCTCTCTCTCTCTCTCTCTCTCTCTCTCTCTTTCTCTCTCTTTCTCTCTCTCTCTCTCTCTCCCGATCTCCCTCTCTCTCATCTAAAGAGCACCTAAACATGCCATTGTACGTATACACTTGTCACTGCTGTTCAGTTGCAACATTTTCAGGTTTTATGATACAGTTCATTATTTACATATAGACCTATATTATTCTTTCCATGCATTATTCTTTCCTTATCTCCCTGTGGAACGAAATAATGTTTTCTGATTGGCTAATGGGGTGTACAATAAGTTCGTATAGATGCACACCTTGGCTGAGTCCCAGTAGAAAAGTTAAATCGCAGTTCCATATCAATGCTATTGAATGGTTACCATTGACAACCAACGTAACGTTTTTTTTTTTTTTTTTAAACAGCCTGTTCCAGGCACTACTTTCTCTAACGGAAGCACTAGGCTTCAAATCAAGAATTCATCAGGTTATTATGCATATTAAGTTTCCTAAAGATAAAGGAAATTCTAAATAATAATAATAATAATAATAATAATAATAATAAAAACATTTTTGGATGTTGTAAACGGGAGATAAGCGGGATAACGGCATCCGAGCTGTGCAGTTCTACAAAGCTAATGGACTCCACTCCGCGGAGCAACTCCACTCCGCTGCGCGTCGTGGAGTTCTTTGCCCCGCAGCGTCCATTAACTTTGTAGAACTGCACAGCTCGTCGGCCATTAACCCTTACTTGCATTATTCTTTCGCCATAAAGGATTTGGCACACAGAGGTCTCTATCATCTCTGCCCCTTACCTGCTGTGGCATACAAACAGATTGACCAAAACTGCAGCCTCATCTGATTTAACATTAGCACCTGCTCTACACAGTCCACTCAGTGGTTTGATAGTGAACTGTTCCAATTGAGTATACTCTAAGCCAAACTGTTCAGCCCTCTCATGTCATTAACTACCCGTTAATCACCACACCCTGTAGTTACACATCCTTACTTCTCTCATCCTGACTAGACAAACATGCTCACAGTTGCTCCACTGAGCATGTTAGGACACATTGCATTATGTCCAAAACTCATCACAGAGTTGGAGTTAACAGCCTGACTGGTCCAGCATACTCATAGAAGTCATTGAGCAATTGCTGAGCAGGTTTTCAACAAAAACAAACTCATGAATCTGACCCGTAGCTCACTCACATGTACAGTTTCTGAATTTCTCATCTGAGCCATAGCTGTTCAGTGCAAGAAGTTGCAATCGTTTGCAATCATACAATCATTACAGTTTAAAGATGGCCTTCTGCCAAGTTGCTCTTTAACATGAGTTTGATCTAAGCCATCTTATTTGGGAACTACCCTGTTTTCAATTATTATCAGAAACAAACAGGAGAGACGGATGTGATGCAGACACACATTAATATTACGGGCTGTTTAGTGAGAGATCCTAATCATCTACACAAGTCATGTAAACTCAGTCTGTTGCATTACAGTCATCTCAACAGTGAACTTTACAATTCATGACAATCAGCCTCTTTCACAACAAAGCCCTCAACAAGTCAGAGCATATAATCAAAAATACAAGCAATCTACACAAAAACACTACATGTATACATATACTTTACTATACTAAATACTAATTTATTTCAACATACACTCGCATAAGTATAAACAGTATGTGTGTCAGACTTACGGAGCAGCAGTAAAAGTAGACTTGGTCCCATGCTGTTCTCTCTGTGTGTCTAAACTTCCTTTCTCCTTCTGAGTAGTTGTCTGCTTGTTAACCACAGACCTGGTTGCACAATTAATGGAGGCCCTGTACGTGTGAATGCATTTCGTCTCATCTAGCTGTAATGGATTAATGCATGTACTGTATCTTGTCTTAGATTTGATGTGTTTGTGCATACTGGATGTTTTTAATGTTGTGTGTATGTTTTATTTTTGTGAGACTTTAGTCTGCTGCAGTTTCTGAAGGTAGCACTTTCCAACACGGCTACTTTCAACACAGGATGTATCGCTCAGTTTCACCTCCCACTCGTTTGAAGCAATCAGCTACACTGTAAAAAAAAAAATCGTAAAAAAACGGTTTTTTTCCGGCAGCTGGGGTGCCAGAAAAATACCGTAAAATAACAGAAAATTACTGTACCGTAAAAATACGGTTATTTCCCGTAATTAAAATACAGTTTCTAGTTGTAATTTTACCAAGATTTTCCCTTATTTTCAGGTTTTTTAACATTAAATAACGACATTTTCACATTTTAAAACAATTAAATGACCTAGAAAAACGGTAAATAAACGTTATATTACGAACATTATTCGTAATACAACATTTATTTTCCATTTTTCTAGGTCATTTAATTGTTTTAAAATGTGAAAATGTTGTAATTTAATGTTATTTTACGGTATTTTTACTGGCACCCCAGCTGCCAGAAAATTACCGTTTATTATAATTTTTAGTGTATAGTCACTTACCTGATCTTTCAGCCTTTGAGAATATGCCTCTCTCTATCACTTGTTCACACACTAAATCCATTTATTGGTCTCATAATTACAGAAATGTGCTGTTAAATTAAATTACCCATGAAGATGGTAGATTAACATTGTTATACGAGTAATAATGCTTACATTTACAGAAATGTGCTGTTATTAGTTGGTTTTAATGGCATTATTTGTTTAAAAATCCTGTATATAATTTTTTATGAGATGTAATATAATAGTATACAACAATAATTTGATTCATCTTTAAAAACTAGTTAAAAAAAATGAATATTTAAAGCACTTTCAACTTAAAAAAAAACTATACTCACCTAATAACACCATAATTATTTTAATTTTAAATGGTTTAAACCAGTTTTTGGCCAGTCGGAAAAGGGGCTTAAATGAATTGTGTTTGAACAAGACTAAGCTGAACAAGAACAACTACAATTTCCCATTCTCTGTATTTTTATTCTGTATATATATAAAAAATAACTAACAGGTAACCATACAGCAACTGGTTCTGAAACAAACAAAAACAAATTCAACTGAATTGGAAATGAAAGAAAAAAAGTTAAAAAAAAAAAAAGTAAACAAAAATCCACAGACTCTTGATATCTTCTAATATAATTTCCAACTCGACTGCAAATGTAAATGTTTTTTTTCAATAAGGCCCAATACATCAGCCCTTCATCTCCAAGTGGCATAGCAATCTTGTCACTTCTTGCGGCGATCAGCTACTGCTGGGCAGCTCCGCTTGGGTGTCCAATGCACACAATGCTAGGCTGGTGGCCTCTCGATGAATCAGGATTCTCAAGCAATGATGAAATGCTCGTTCTAGGCTGTAACACAAAACGTTTGAATTACTACATTATTAAACCAGCATGGGGAGGAGACCACAACACAACATCAGGAGGTTCAGTGATGCAACCAGTAAGTCATAAGACACAAACATACTTGCACAAAGTCCATGAGGTAGGAAATGGCTGATTTAACACTGCAGCGACTCCATCCAGCCCCTCGTCCTGATGGCATTGGTGGAAGAAGGTGTATGAGCATCTGAAGTGCTTTGAAGCAAAGCATGTCTACATGAAAATATTAGAATCCAAATTAGATATCTACCATTACACAAGGTTAAAGTGCATATGACACCTAAAAAAAAAAGGTAAACGGCATATAATTATCAAGACTATACATAAAACATAGTACTTTGAAGTCATGTGTAAACCCGATGATTGAAAAATTAGGTTTGTACACGATTTCAAAGTGTGGTTTTCGCGACGCTCTTCGGCAAGCAGTGCCGGCTTACCTGAAACCTGAAGTCTGTGGCAGAAAATTGCTCAAAATTGCTGAATTCTTCACCCTCCATCGATAGCTGTGTGGTGTGGGAACGAATGAAGTCTACCACCACTGACATCACAGGGTCACCTGGCGGTAGACCTCATTCGTTCCCACGCCACACAACTAGCGATGGAGGTTGAAGAATTCAGCAATTTTGAGCAATTTTCTGCAACAGACTCAAGCAGAGATGAGATTGAGGAAGACTTCGATCCGGATCAGTTTGTAAAGGTGATTGTGAGCATTGAGCCGTATCTGGAAGACGAGCCAGCAGAAGAGCCGAGTTCTGACAGTGATGACATAGTAGCTAGCTAGCCTCGCTGCTAATAAGTATAACGCCCCCCTCATTGAGGCAGATGTACCGTTTGCCTCCAGTCTCTTAGCTCTTTCACAGCTGTTGTTTGTTAGGTCAGCCATTCTAAATACGTGAAATACATTCCCTATTTAATGGAAAGAGAGCAATGCTTCCAGCATTACTTCACAGCAAATTACTTTAGTTGTCATTTCAAGCTTGCTGGAGAAGGCACTCTTGTGCGACACACATTCTGCACCCACTTCTCGCGTACTTCCTCGTCTTTTGGAAATTTGAAAAGGCTAAAAGAATGGGAACTGACGTTCGAGCAATATGCTGCAACACACCCTGAAGGCATATTTACAACTGATCCTTAAGAAATAGCCGGTGGCTCCCTGAGAAAATGTGTTTTCTGTCAGGAAAAATGGCGACCAAGTGCAACAGAGTACCTCCGTTTAAGTAATTTAAGTTTTTTAACGCAGGGTGGTAGTGAGTCGCTTGGGAAGTCGGTAGCTCAGTGGCGCTGCATTCAAATGATGATTTTAACAAGTCAAATGTGTATATTTTTCCTCAACATATATATATCTATTGTGAAATACCACCTTCGTTCTATTTATTAAAAAAAATTAGTATTGAGGTGTCATATGCACTTTAAGTCATCTTGAACAATTAAACTGGCTTCAGTTATTATCCATTGCATAAAAGTTATAAGTGCATTTCCCCCCTATCTTTCTGAATGCGAACCAACATACCATCACTGTTGTTCCTGGTGGTTGAAGGATTTTCCAGATCCTCAGACAACTCCAACGCAGCAACCTTCATTAGCTTAGGGATGATGTTCATCTGCCATTTGCGAAGGAAAAGATCAGCTTTCCCCTCAAACTGGCTATCGAAGTCGAACTAAGATGTACAAAGATAAATATTCAATCCAATTTATTCATTTGAATTTACAGGCTATATTTACTGAGATATTGGGGGGGGGGGTAAGTGTTCCTTTTCATGGATTGAAGGTAGAGAGTGGACATGAGGCATCAGTCAATAATACCAAAAATACAATGGCCCTTATTTCTGAAACAATAAACATTTGGTACATCAGTAAAATGTGGGGTGGGAAGGTAAACATCATTTTTTTTTCACTTACATATCCCTCATTGTGTTCCTGGATTTTGACACTCAATTTAGGAAACGTGGTGACAACATTCTTGTCAAGACGCACCTTGTCATCACTGGATGGGTAACTGAAAATAACAGACAGCATCAACCAAACCATTTCTAAACACACATTGAAGAGTTCAGAAGTCCACCTGACCTTTTTTGTGGTAAATTGGAAAAACACAGCTGGCATGATTATCGTATAGTAGGCACTGAGAATATTTCCCTTTATATCATACCTAAATTTTTAAGTTTTTGCACCTGAACTCTTCAATTAGAAACATGTATTGCCATCAGTTATACTCACACTTCACATGTATTGACTAAAATATTAATTTTAAGTATGAGATATATAAGAACAACTTCCACTCCACTGTCAATACTTTTGAATCTCACACTTTGACAGTGTCGTCAACTTACAATCCTCATCTCTCCTCAAGATTGCTGACAGCAACCCTCACAAGTAGCACCCTGTTTTTTGTGCATATGGTACCAGATTTCTCATATTCTGTGAGTATGTTTGGAGCTTTTGATTGAATTAGTACTTTGAGTACTCCAATCCACTGTCGTCCAGCCTGTCATGGGAAGGTAGAAAATGTGTCTGTCTTGGCAGGGGAGGAGGCTGGAGAAAAACACAAACCAAAGCAAAAATGTATGAGCCATTGGTGCAGTTTAAAATCCCAAAACAAACATTTAAAACGAGAGTTACGTATGTAACTACGGTTCTATGAATCACTGGATGACCGCTAGACGGTGCTTCAAGCACTGGATGATCCATCTCGCGCATGCGCAGGTTCGAGGACTAATACCAAAATTGTCACGTCGTGACCCCGATGACCCCCGGATAGTTTATATCTTCCGGTGGGGTCAGGGAAACTGTTCCTACACAATCTTCTCGCGAGAGCACGAGGATTCTGAGTGACAGAACGGTCTAGCGGTCATCCAGTGATTCATAGAACCGTAGTTACATACGTAACTCTCGTTCTATTTCATCCTTACTGACCGCTAGACGGTGCTTCAAGCACTGGATGACGTATACCAACAAAGTCACGAAGAACTCCAACACTTACCTCACTGAGGGAAGCAGCAGAGTCAGGCAACAGGACCACAGCCCACGGCTGGGGAGTGGCAACATACACCCGGTAGAACCTAGAGAAGGTACTAGGTGATGTTCCATGACGCTGCCTCGCAGACATCTTCCAGGGGAATGCCCCGCGAGGCTGCCCAGGGTGTCGAGACAGCTTCTAGTGGAGTGGCACCTCACCCCGGATAGCAGGGGGTGCCCACCTCCCCTTTGTATAGGTGACAGGATCACAGCCAACAGCTGAGGAGTGGCAACATTCACCCGGTAGAGCCTTGAGAAGGTACTAGGTGATGTACGTGACGCTGCCTCACAGACATCTTCCAGGGGAATGCCCCGTGAGGCTGCCCAGGATGTCGAGACAGCACTGGTGGAGTGGCACCTCACCCCGGATGGCAGGGGGTGCCCACCTCCTTTATACGCCTGGGTGATGGCCTCCACCACCCAGTGGGACAGTCGCTGCTTGGAAAAAGCAGAGCCCCTCCTAGGGTCACCATAGCAGAGGAAAGCTGATTCGACCGCCGAATACCTGCGGTCACAGCCACATATGCCCTCAGGGCCCGCACAGGGCACAGTCATTTCAAACTGTCTTCCCCCTCAGGGGGAATAAGTCGCGGCAGGTGGATAGGTCGATTGGGGTTGACTGTGTAAACCTTCAGAAGAAACTGAATTCGGCCACAGGGTAACCCCTGGGCCATCCAGACTCCACCTCAACAGGGGCCGCTCATGGACAGTGCATAGAGCTTTTTAACGTGCTTCGCCAATGCGACAGCGACGAGAAAGCCGTCTTGTTAGAGACCCACTTTAGCTCTGCCTGAGCCAGGGGTTCAAGGAGACAACACAAGGCATCAAGCACAAGGTGTAGATCCCATGCTGGGGCGCGCCGTGCTTGTGGGGGGCGCAGCCCTAGTGCGCCCCTCAGAAAAAAGGGGGGCACCAACCTGTGGCTCCCCACCGTGTCATTATCCACCAGAGCATATCGGGAGGATAGCTGCCACATACACCCCAAAGGTAGCTGGGGACCGGCCCCCCTCCAGGAGTGACTGGAGGAACTCTAAGGCGCTAGGGACCACGCAATGCACGGGGCCCTCGCCATGCGGCAAACAGCCTGTTCTCATACTGCGCCCGGGTAGAGGGTGCCCGGGCATTCAGTATGGCATTACGGACAACGTCCAACATCTGTCAGCAGTGGGTTGGGCCCTGCGGGGCCAGACCAACAGCTGCAACCGATGAGGGTCAGGATGCCATATCCGACCCTGTAACTGAGACAGGAGATCCTTCCTGTCGGGGAGGCGCAGCGGCATCCCGCTGCAGCCTGCACGGAAGTGGGAACCACGTCTTCCCTGGCCAGAAGGGGCTACCAGCAGCAGTCTGTGGCCCTGCTGGAGAACTCCCTGTAGAGTTGGAAAATCAACGGGATTGGCGGAACGCAACTCCCTGGTGATTGATATGGGAGACTGTCGAAACCTTGTCTGACCGCACGAGCACGTGTCGGCCTTCCAAGAAGGGCAGAAGTCTGCAGTGCCCTGTGCACAGCCCGCAGCCCCAGAGCATCAACAAGGTGACACCCTGAGTCTCCTGTGCCGGTGCTGCTCGGCGTCCAGATGAAAACTGTGAAGCCACCACTGGAGGGTGCGTAGCGACAGCAGGCCTAGGGGAACCACAGTAGCAGCTGCTGTCAGCTTCCCTAGAAGGCGCAGAATTCCGCGTAACGCAACTGCCTGCCTTCCTGAACTGGGAAAGAAGGTGTAGGCTGTCGTACAATCGCCGTGGCGATGGAAAAGCCCTCATGGCCACTGAATCGAGAGTCACCCTGAGAAGAGTGTGATCTGCGATTGGACCAGGCAGCTCCTTGTTAATTGAAGGAGATGCGTCGTGTCCAGGGCCATCTGAGCCGGGGACGGGGCACAAGGGGCCAGTCGTCCAGGTACAGCAAGATTGTCATGCCCTGCGACTGTAGGGGTGAGAGGGCTGCCGCCCCACACCTGATGAAGGCACGTGGGGAAGGGAGAGGCCAACTGGGAGCACCCTGAACTGAGGTGATGTCCCTGAACGCAAACTGCAGAACCCGTCTGTGGTGTGGCGCTATGGGTACATGAAAGTAGGCATCCTTGAGGTCTACTGACGTAAACCACTACCCCCTGGTTATTGTACGCAGAGCCCCTTGCCATGCTCAGCATGCGGAACCTCAAGACCCTCGGGAGCCTGTTGAGGCCTCTCAGGTCGAGGATGGGACGGAGTCCGCCCTCTTTCTTTGATACTAGAAAGTAGGTTGAGTAGAACCCCCCGGGTTGTGTCAGGGGGTCTACCGGCTCAATGGCACCCCTGTCCAGGAGGGTGGACCGCTCCTGGGTAAGGGCCCGGGCTTTCGCCGGGTCTTCATGATGGTCATTTTGACCCGGCCATAGGCTGGGGGCCGGCGTCGGAACTGAAGTCGGCATCAGTGGGTTAGGTGGAAAGCACCCCGGGTCCCTGATAGAAGCAGCCCAGTAGCTGAACTGCAGCTGGGAACGCAGACGGCCGGCCACTGGGCCTCAGCGCCTGGCCCCCCCGCCCCTTGGGGCTCTGGGGGGACGATGGGCTGCGCACGAAGCGTGAGGTTGGCCCGAGGGCTGTCGCTCTGGACTCTGAAGGCCCGCGCTTGCCGCTGAACAGGCTGTGGGCCCCGTGTGACCCCTTGGGTGGACCTGTGACTGCGAGCTGCGCCGTGGGGCAGCCGCAGACCTTCCAGGCCTAAGTCGGATCGGCAGAGCTTGATTGCATCGCTGGGCCGGGGTCATTTATATTTACATTGTCATTTAGCAGGCGCTTTTATCCAAAGCGACATACAATGTATACACATTTCTACATTTACACTGATTGCACACTGCACATCAGGAGCAATCAGGGGTCCAGTGTCTGTTCAAGGGCGCTTCGACAGGAATCGAACTAGCAACCTCTTGTCAGCTGTTCAGGTGACAGACCCAACAGCTGCTCTGCCCCAGCCAATCTAGCCGCCCTCACTGCCTGCGGTATGTAGCTGCAATTCATGCAGGGGTTGTCTGAAAACCCTGCCCTCAGGTGCTCGACACAGAGACAAGAGGGGCATCGCTCATGGCCACCCTCCACCTGCAGAGGGCCATGCAGGCCGCACAAGAGTGGTTGCTCACCATGTCTGCAACCCACGCACCACTGAGAGAGAACGGTAGTAGTTAGCCTCAGCAGGGATAATGGTCCCAACATAATGGGGACAATCAGAATAGGCTAGGTGCAGGGAGAGGTAGGCAGGAACCGCTGCCTCCACCGACAATATTCACAGGCCATCAGTTACAACCCACACCTGTGCTGGGAGCGGGGAGCGAGAGCACTGCCCTCACCAGGAGAGGGGAATGGCCACACTTGATGGGTTAATCAGCATAATATATAGGATAGATATAGATGCAGAATAGATGCTGGGAGAGGGAAGCAGGAATCGCTGCCTTCACCGACAAAATATTTGCAGGCCAAACTACAAACCACACCTGTGCTGGGAGCAGGTAGCGAGAGCGCTACCCTCACCAGGAGTGGGTGGATAGCCACGCACAATGAGCTACACAGTGTAGACTAGATGCCGGGAGAGGGGGCAGGAACCGCTGCCTTCACCGACCAATATTCTCAGGCCAACAATTACAAACCACACCTGTGCTGGGAGCGGGTAGCGAGAGCACTGCCCTCACCAGGAGAGGGGAATGGCCACACTCGATGGGTTAATCAGCATAAATATAGGATATATATAGATGCAGAATAGATGCTGGGAGAGGGAAGCAGGAATCGCTGCCTTCACCAACAAAATATTTGCCGGCCAAACTACAAACCACACCTGTGCTGGGAGCAGGTAGCGAGAGCGCTACCCTCACCAGGAGCGGGTGGATAGCCACGCACAATGAGCTACACAGTGTAGACTAGATGCCGGGAGAGGGGGCAGGAACCGCTGCCTTCACCGACCAATATTCTCAGGCCAACTATTACAAACCACACCTGTGCTAGGAGCGGTTAGCGAGAGCACTGCCCTCACCAGGAGAGGGTGGATGGCCACACACAACGAATTACACGGTGCAGAGCAGATGCCGGGAGAGTGAGGCAGGAACCGCTGCCATCACCGACAAATACCTGCAGGCCAAACTACAAACCACACCTGTGCTGGGAGCAGGTAGCGAGAGCGCTACCCTCACCAGGAGCGGGTGGATAGCCACGCACAATGAGCTACACAGTGTAGACTAGATGCCGGGAGAGGGGGCAGGAACCGCTGCCTTCACCGACCAGTATTCTCAGGCCAACAATTACAAACCACACCTGTGCTGTGAGCGGGTAGCGAGAGCACTGCCCACACCAGGAGATGGGAATGGCTACACTCAATGGGCTAAGCAGAATAGATCTAGAATAGATATAGATGCAGAATAGATGCCGGGAGAGGGAGGCAGGAACCGCTGCCTTTACCGACAAAATATTTGCAGGCCAACAGCCACCAATACATGCATAACATGGTATGACTGTCTGAATGTATGGCCTAGGCCAGACTACTCTGTAAAGTGTCTTCGAGTATTTAGAGAAGCACTATATAATTGAATTGATCAACTGGTTGATACAGACCACACCTGTGCTGGGAGCGGGGAGCGAGCACACTGCCTTCACCAGGAGAGGGTGGATGGCCACACACAGAACTGAATAACAGTATAATACTGGGCTTTCCCTCAAATATTGCAGGGAGAACTTATTTTAATGAATCTGACTCAATTCAATTGAGGATTCAATTTAGTGCCAGGGCGCCGGAGGTGGGGTGCGAACCCAGGTCGCTGGCGCGAACCATGATATCTGGCGTGGTAACCAATGGCATGTCAGGTGGGCTAAGCATCACTGAAGAAAAATAGTTAACTGTAGTGATATAGCCGTTCACCATGCGCAAGTAATTCAGCTAGCGGAATTGCAATTGCGTTTCCTCTGAGCACTGGAAGAAGAAGCGAAAGCGCGTCCTTCCAGTGGCTATGGGTGTGGGACAACCACTATGACAATCAATCTCTTTTAGCCACAATAAAGCAATCTACTGCCAACTCCACTGCTATACCCAGTGGGGGTAGCGTAACAATCGCAATAACACAACAGTGTAGTATGGACGGTGGGAGACACGCGGACACGCAAGCCTTCACCAATTACCAAATATACCAGCGATTTGAAAATGAATTTCACATAGGTACATTTTCACTTTGAAGCGCCGGAGGCGGGATGTGAACCCTGATCGCTCGCGTAGTAACCGGCGACTTACGCAGTGGGCTAAGCCTGCTCAGTTGGTTACAGATTTGAATTTTCAAGTCTATCTTAGCCATGTAGTATACGCAAGTAATTCCCCTAGGGAATTGTAACTGCGTCTCTATGAGCGCTAGTAGAAGGAGCGTCTACATAGTATTCGCAAACACAATGAATGGTGGGGGAGGGCGAATGCAGCCGTCACCACACTTAACACAAATAATTCCACTAGGGAGTTGTTACGCTAGTAGCGTAGCGCAAATACAATGAATGGTGGTGGGAGAGGGCGAAGCAGCCGTCACCGCGAATTAACACAATAATTCCCCCAGGGAATTGTTACGCTAGTAGCGTAGTAACCGCAATACCATGAATGGTGGTGGGCAGAATTAGGGAATTACTACGATCACCAACTTCTTGCGGCAACAGCTGGTTAAGCAACGTAACTGGCTGTCTAGTGGTGGGAAGGGCGAAGACGCTACTTGACCACAAACAGAGTAATTACGGCCTTGCAACCCATTGGCACGCGCAGGCGATGCCAAAGTTGTAACCAGCGATAATAAGAGAACCAGGGTACTTATCCCACAGTCGGTGCGGCCTCTGGAGGGTGAGAAGTTCACGGCTCCGACAGTGTCGCGAGGCCAACGGCACAGGACAGGATAAGCACCAAACTTTTTTAGCTTTTTTAGCTTCCTTAGCTTCTTAGCGAACACCAAACCTGCGTAGCGAGAAGATGAAAAGGAACAGTTTCCCTGACCCCACCGGAAGATATAAACTATCCGGGGGTCATCGGGGTCACGACGTGACAATTTTGGTATTAGTCCTCGAACCTGCGCATGCGCGAGATGGATCATCCAGTGCTTGAAGCACCGTCTAGCGGTCAGTAAGGATGAAATAGAACACATATTTTCAACAGGACTGCAACTCGAACAAACTAAACTTAAAAGACATTTCACAACCAAACAACACAAAAACATGTAATGCTGGTGTGCCGTGAGACTTTTTTTCCCCATAGAATACATAGATTGTGCTTCGAGAGAAAAGGGTTTGGGGAAAACTGATTTCCACCACTGGCGTTGCCCCTGCTCTATGGTTATAATATAAAATGGAGCAAACTAGCCAGCACGATATGCTAAATAGCTAGCCTTAAAGCTATGGTAAAAGAGTATCTATGATATGTGCTTAAAAGAGCCTTCGTCATTAGAAAACGCAATATGTTACTAGCCAGGTTTTTACTTTCTCTCACTCTGCATGTTTTCAATAGCAAATACAAAATGCCAACCAATTTTACAGATTAAATTATCCAGGTTGGCTAGCTAGCTAACTTGAACTGTACATGTTACCTTAGCTAGCTACTATGGCTTACATTACCTTACGACTACGAACTGAAGGTTGTCAGTGCAAGCTAGCTAGTCAAAGTTAGCCAGAGCCTCATATGGTGTTGGCTACACTCACATTACGGCCCCCATTCAGCACACCAACATGACAGCACGACAACCTATACACAATGAGCCTTTCATCGTCAAATACAATGCCAGGGTATTAAACTTTTTATTTTTGAGAACTCAATTAAAGTACAAAGACATTTACCTTTAGTCTTCTGCTGTCGTGTGTCTTGTCAGTGTTGAAACTCCGTGGTAACCAGTGCAAGAATGTTCTATTTGGGCGCGCAGACCCTACATCGGCCTCAATGCGGGAGGCGTATGAGAGCATAGACATAACACATGTATATGTCTATGTATGAGAGCATAATCTGTATGCTAACGGTATACTTTTAGCAGAGAGGCTAGCTAGCTTAAGCTACTATGTGTCTTAATGGAGTTTTGGTCTACGCGAAATCAGCAACCTAAAATAATATTTGAGAGCTTCAGTTAAGACCACCAATACTGTGCACCATCCGTGTTGCACATAAACAACTAACCGAGTCAATGTAGACGTATAAAAAGTCGTGTAGATAGCTTAATTCACATCAAATATTTCCCACTAACAGGCTACACGCCGCCATCTTTGTTCAGTTTCGATATTTTTGAGTGACTCACTCTCAACCAATCAGAATGCTTGATTTCATCTACCCGTGTTACAACAGTAAATATACGTATTTCTAATGGGTTTTTTCTGTGTAAAACAACAGAAATATTCTGTGTTTTTACATTTACAGTGATTTCATGTTATTTTACATTTGTCATGTAAAATCACAGTTTCTTTTTGTAAAATGAATGGTATTTTAAAAATACAGAAAAAAACTGTAAAAATAAACAGTAAAATTCTGTTTTATTACATTTTTTTTTTTTACAGTGTACCATCAGCATTAGCGTGGTCAAGCTACCGTCAGTTTTAGTGTTGCTAAGCTACCATCAGCTTTAGTGTTGCTAAGCTACCATCCCTGTGAATGCAGACGAGCTTGCAGAGGGCTCAGCCTTATTTTCACACCAATTTAGTATTGTTATTGTTTTAACTGCCTTATGGGCCTTAGTAGGGTATAATAAAAATAGCAAAAGCTATCCCGACCTTTTACAGACACCTACAATGTCTATGACTACTTATCAAACAGTTTCCAGTATAACAGCATGACTCTTCCTGTATGCTTTCTGATGGCCCAGCTGGTGAGCAGTGCCCCACATGGCTGAGTACAGCCAAACGAAGGCAATTACGAAGCATGGTGTTGGATGGGCGGTACTACCCCAGAGGATTTTCGTAGGGAGCTCCTCCCCACCCACGTGTCTCTGGTTGTCCCTCACAGGTGCACTGCATCAATCAGGCAATCAGGAGCTTTTTTAACCTCAAGCAGAGGATCTGGAAGGAAGACTGTCTTGAGCTACTGAGGAGTGAACACAAGACGCCTTCCAAGACAGTCTCAGGGTAAGAGGCCCGTGGCCTGCCTTTTTTGTATTTCTGAAGAGAAATACATAGGCGCGCTCTACTTCCAAAATTAAAGCGATTTTGAGTGCGAGTAAAACACTTACGATGGCTTAAAGGATGGCGAAGGTAAAGTAGCTCTCTGGACAGCTCCCATTCCTGGATCAGGGCTAATTTCTGCTTCTCATATTAATAGTGCTGAAACTTTGTCTTCTGACTGAACTTATCCCAAGTGGTAAAAGCTTTTGGGCTGGGGGTTCACATGAAGCGCATCCCGTTATCACAGAAATAACATCACATTGTCATCTTATTACTTTTATAAGACTCTCATGCTACCAGGTCTTTGGACATACATATCCAAATACTGTATGGTTTTAGATGTGATGTGAGAACTGACTGTTGAAGCCATCTCTAACCAATCTCATTCTGCAATTGTCCTCTAATAAATCACTTCCATCGGTGATCATTCTGTTCCATCTGAGCTTCAACTGACCTGCAGATGTCTTTAATCACAGTCAATATGATAACAACATTATTTTTCACTAACAGGGACTATTTTTGTCTTTACTACCCCAGGTCAAAGAAACACAAGAGAGAATTAATTAATTAATTTTATTCTCAATATAAAAAATACATATATTATGAAAACAGAGAATAAAATGTGATTATATTCAATATAATGATATGATGAAGACACAATGTGTATTTAATGTATATGTGTATGAGACAAAAGCATATGAGACAGTCATCATAGAAATGGTTTATTTAAATAAAAAAGGTTTTATAAAATACATAAAGGAGTAATAAGCAACAATGCTTGAGATATGTATATATAAGTCAACAGAAGAAACAGTAAACTTTTAAAAACACATTGTTTCATGTTTCATGGTGTTGGTTTTATGAATATGTAAATCTTCACAGGAACACATAAGTATATTGGCTTCCAGGTATTTTATCTTATGGGAGCTAGATCTTGCATAATCCATAATAAACAATTACAATCATAGATGGATTAGGTCTTTGCCCTTATTATGTCCTTTCAGAATAAATGTATAAACCACACACATGGTCTCAATTGAGATAATTGCATTGCTTCAGAAAACATATTAAGAAGACAAACATATAGATTACAAACAGATGCTCGAAGGCATATGACTAATATAACTCAAAAGTAGATGCAAAAAAACAGCTGTGACTCATTTGGATGTTGGCCTTGGTGAGCCTTGGTGACGAGTATGTGGAGCTGTACAGTTATAAAATATCATCTAAAAGGAAATATAATGAATTGCCTCCAAAATAACCGATAGAATATACATTATAAACACACTGCTATAATTCCTCATTCAGTAAATATGACTATGATATGTTGACATGCATGGAACAACTTTCAAATATTCATTGGACATTTTGTTCAGGCCTACAGTGGCCTGCTCTTGCCTCTCCCTTTCTTTTCCTCAGTTACACGTGTTCCTCTGCTCTAGTGTCGGAGGGAACCACATCATCATATTCTTCCTCATCATCTAGAGAAGAAGACAGAAGTTAGGCAGATGTCACAAACTGGAGACTTGAAACAAGAAATAGGATGCAAACGCACAAGGCGTGTTTTACTTATAAAAATCAAAGTGCCACGATGGGCAAACAAGGCACATTTCCCAGGAGTGTAGAACAGAATACGTCTTGCTGATCACAAACAATTACACACAAAGACAAAGGGAAAGTCTAAGGCTTACATAGGAACTGAATGAATACATTGGCTAGTGGCTACAGGTGAGAACTAAACTGAATTAACACATTGGCCCCAGATAGAACTAAACTCAATTACCACATTGGCTACAGGTGAACCAAACATCGGTGAACCAAACATTGAGGAAACCAAACATCGAAGAAAAACTAAGGTGTGAGGGAAATACTAAAGACAGGAGAGGATGAACGGACTGGAGTATCATATGAAGCAAGAGCAGGAAAAGGAACAGAGGAGCGTACAGCTGAGTTTGTGACAGAGGATTCTCTTCATACACTCCACATCAATGTTTTATTCAAAAGCTTTTAGTGAGATTGTCAACATCAGGTCCTTTACATCACATTTAACAATACTCTCTTTACACAATTGCATATGCATTTTCAGTATCCAAACTGGTTATGAAACAATACTTAAATAACTTTGTTAAAGCTATATGGACAGCACTAATCATTTGTCAGTACCAGTAGTTTGTGAGTGGTGCACTGCAGATGGTAGAAAATGTTTTTAGATGTTTAGCAATTGTTCTACCTTCTTGAGGTTCCCGGGATGATTGAATTGTTTCATAGACATCTGTAGCACCTGTCTCAGAAAGACCCGATAGAAATGAATTAGAGAAAAAAGCGCAGAAACTGCTAAATCAGTCTGTCCAGATATTTCAAAATATGAACACACTGACCTCTCTGCAGTGGCATATATAGGGGTGTGATACTGTCATCTGTACTTCCTATGGGGATAAATAGATTACAATGATTACAATGAGAGAGATTGATTCCCATACACACACTACATTACCTGGACCCCGTTCGTAGTTAGAGGTTCAGTTAAGTCGATCAATTGCCCCATTAGTCAGTTTGAATTACCACGATGATTGAGGACAGGCTATCTCGGTTCGTCCAAGGCTGATCCGCAGTCAAACAATGTTAGAACCAGACTTCACTTATCAGGGCAATTGTGCGTGCCAGTCCTACTTCAAAAGGGGGAAGCGTTGATCATTAAAACCATGATTTTCTGATGGTACAATGGCTACTAAACTCAAAGAAGAGCCTATTTGTTTCTCCGCTGGCGAGCAGGAGATGATCATGAACGCTTTTGAAGACCATAATCCAACACTGCCACCGCTGCCAGAGCAAGACAAGAAGCTGTGTATGGGGCTGTGTATGGGGGGATATACAGTATATGTATGTATATATATTATGTCAATTGTGAGAGTGGTTCTTTGGGTAGAGGAGTTTTGTCATCACAGGGTTGCTAGTTTGATTCCCCTCACCTCCTTACCAAGTGTAGTTTTACATTTCCTTGTAAGACGCTTTGAATAAAAGTGTCTGCTAAATGACTAAATGTATATTCTATATAAGAAATTCAATACATTTAAGCAGTGAAAAGAAATTGTGTGTATTTCTCTGTATTCTTATCATTAGTCAACCTTAATCATTTTCTACAATAATGATATGCTATTATGTACTAATAACACTGTCATATAATTATGAGTGCTTCGCTCTCCGCATCGCTGACACGTCAAGAATGTACCACTCGCAAAAAAACAACAGCAAGACAGTCAATACTTGGCTGTGGTGTGTGGTTGCAATATATGGCTCGAGAAGGTCTTGTAAATAAATGATTCCTTGTTGGATGAATCGGTAGCGCTCATTCAAGAACTCATCATAATGGAATAACGGAGCTTGGCGATCACGAAGACCTCTCTTGCTATGAAACGCTAATCGAACTAATATCGATCCATGGTCAATGGGATCTCTCCTTTTCCCAGGGGTCTGGCAAGCTTATCCATCTTCACTTAAATTAGCCTGAGCTGGAGCAAGTTCAAGTAGCACACGGCCTCATTGGGTATTCAAGTGTATTGATGTGTTGCTATGATGATTGTTGACTCGACGAACCGAAAAGAGGGACTTATATTATCTCATCGTGAAAATAATCTCGGTAACTGGCTGAACAAGGCACGACAAACGGGCCCAGGTGGGTACATACAATGGTGGGGAAAACAAACAAATGCAGGAAGTCAATACAAAATGTGAAGGGGCGAGGACGGAAGCAACTAGACATGCATGCAGACATTAGGAAAGCCGTCATTAAGATGACCCGACACAGATTAAGAGTCATGTAGAAACTGACCATTATCTCTTACCTAAAAACTGTCTTTGCTGGGAGGTTGAACTGGGGCTGCTGCTTGGCTGCTGACCACTATAGGGAGAAAGAGATCTTCTTGTGAGGAAAACAGGACATTATTTGCCTACTTCTGACCTGGATGCGCAGTATTTCTGATACATGTGTTTCAAATACAAAATAGTATTTTTTAATTTGTATTGGAATGGCTCCATACAAATGGCTAAGTCATTTGTACCAAAATAGTATAGTGCTCAATATTTTTTAATTTTAAAAACAGCGAAAATACTTCCCCCCAAACTGTATACATCATGACTTGCCCATGCTTGTTCAAGACACAGGTCTTGTGAAAGTCAGAGATTGATGTTTGATTTCTTCTTCTCTGATTCAGGGTAAAGGACAATTAATAGTATAGGAAACAAGAGCAGCTCAACACAAAAAGACATAAAAGGGACCAAATAAGTGTCTGCTATTGGGCGGTGTAAACCACGTCACCTGCATGCATTTTGAAAAGGAGCAGGCATTTTACATTGTTTTCCCTCTCTCTGATTAGATGACAAGAAATGTTTTGCCTTCTTGAAAAGGCCACGGTCATCTTGCTAGTGTGATTACTCATCAAATGGCATAGTGCTTCTCAAAACAGATTTGTAATTTGCCTTTTAAAGCAAAATCGATGCCCACACGCGCACACACACACACAAACTGATTGTGAAATCCATACAAATCCATGCAATCCATTATCAGCCTACCATTTTTAAAATCTAAAATTCTGAAGAACAAAAAACTTACGGGTTTGGTGTCACTGGACCTGAATCTCAGGAGAAAGGGTTTAAGAAGTCATTGTTATGCCACAGTCTGTTTATGTACACTAAAAACAAATGTGTCAGGTTTATCAGTGACATGAATTCAAGATGAACTTATTGCTCTTCTCTTACCTTTGACCTTGCAGGAGCGATACAGCAGGACTACTAGAATGACCAGAGCAAAGGCTATAAGCAGTCCCACCAGTACGCCCACTGCTACAACCAAACTAGAGGACTCAGAATCTGAAACTTGAAACACAACAACGCACATCAACATGGCCGTCACTGAAAATGTATAAAAACCAATACAAAACGACTAAACTTTCCAACCTCTGACTGTGACCCAACTCTCTGGTGACTTTCCTTTCTCTGGGTTCCTGCACCTATAGACTCCTTCATGTGATTCTGAAACTGCAGGGATGGTCATCTCCCCTGTGGAGGAGGTCTGGAGGAGTGCCCCATCTTTATAGAAGTCAGCACTGATGTTTGATGGCTTAAAGCGATATCTACAGCGCAGGGTCAGAGGATCTCCCTCAGTCACAGGATGGGCAGGACTCTCCAGGATCACATTACCACCTTCAAAGTGACATGATGGATTCAATTATTTACAACAAATTAAAATGATTTGTAATACAAGACTACATACATTTGTATGTATTTGCGTTTGTACCGTAATATTATGAACAGTTCATTCATGTTTGAATTCAATCATCTGACTGTGGTAGTGTTTTGACGTTTCCAACAATGGTACAGTGTGCAGAAACAAACATCATACATCTGTGTAAATGTGATTCTGGCAAGCAATACATATTGATGATGATGCTGATGCATCCTGAAAAAAATAAAACTACATCTAGAGTATTGATGACAAAATATACTTCTATAAAAAAGGCAGAGTTCCTTCTGAAGGTTTACACACCATGCACTGTTATGTTGACAGGATTACTCTTCTCCCCAGACTCAGACTGGCACCAGTAAACTCCACTGTCTGATGATGATGCTGATCTGGTGCTGCAGTTGGATCCTGTTTCTGATGTCCAGCCAGGGGGGCACATGTCACGCACCGTCCATTTCAAGAACCATATCAATCTCCATCCAGTTGAGTTCCCACTCCTCTCACAGCTCAGGGAAAGAGAATCAAGTGTAAAGTGTTGATTTGTATTGGGACTGACAACCACAGAGGATGGAGGATAAAGACCTAAAACAAAAGGACACATGAGACACTTTGTGTTCAGAGCAGAGTTCATTTTAAAACACATCAACAGTTGGAAAGAGACTACCTCACCTGTGACCCAGTTTGGCTATACTCTGTGTGATAGGCTGACTCTCCTCTCTCTGCTCTGCACACATAACCCCTGTGTGTCTAAGAGCAGCTGGGCTGAGAGTGTAGGAGCCTCCAGCTCCACTGATGCTGTCTGAGACCAGCTGTAGATAATACACCCTGCTCTCATGTAACACATATACCAACTCAGGACTGTAGGGGGACTGTCTTGTACCAGTACCTTCAGTACTGCCTCTAACCTCACAGCTCAGAGTCACAGTGTCTCCTTCAGACAGCCAGGTCTGTGATGGTCCTCTAAGAACTGGTTTGAAATGGCCTTTGGTAGGGATGCACCGATACCGATACCAGTATCGGGTATCGGGTCGATACTTCATTCAGGTCGAAACTTCATTAAAATACTCGTACTCGTTTTGGAATTGCCGATACCAAAAACCGATACCTCGTGTTTTGTCTGAACGCATTCATTGAAGGATTGCCTGGCAAGTGTGAGAGCGCCGAAGTTGCTTAGAGGCCGAGAGCGGTATTGCAGACAGATAGAGATTGTAGAAAAATGATAGCTCGCAACATATTGAAAAAAATAACTGAACTGGTTCATTTTTTGGAGCTGTGAACTAAGTTAAACATTTTGAACTATGAACTGAACTAGTACATTTTAAAAATTGTGAACTATGAACTGAACTAGTTCATGTAGAAAGTTAACTTTCCCAACACTGCCTATACCACTTAACAGTATTTCACTACATCAAACTGGTCGCTCTATGCGGACACAAAATGTGATTTGTTGTCCTACCTGTCCTACCACTCGCTGCCTTACTAGTAAGTTGCTTATTTGCTGTCTTGTTTTATCTTGTGCTGCACTTGCTTGATGTTTGACTGTATGAGGAAAGTTTGTCATAGTGTCAAAGTAGGTATATGTCAACAGGTTTTGCTAAATTATGCCGCTAACATTTCGTTAGCCTAACGCTTAGCAATTCCGTTATGCTGCCAGGAGTGAAGCTCGCCTAGAGTGCCAAATGTGCTAGGGCCGCCCCTGTGTACAGCAGACTGTGTTGTTAACTATGCAGCAAATTGAATTGCCTTTATCTGGTTATATTTGCATTTTGTCTAATGTGATGATATTGACTCTTTGAAGGCTTGTTTTTGTGTTAAACTAGAAAGCTTTGTTTATTTTTGGCTTGGTATAGCCTTCAGTTAATTTTGTACTATAGGCTTGACATTATCAGCAGAGGATAAAATAAAATCTGCCTTCAAATCAATTGCACTTTCATTGACACCAAATTTAAGAAGTATTGGTATCGGTACTCGGTATCGGCAAGTACAGAAATAAAAATACTCGTACTTGTATCGGTTTGTAAAAAAGTGGTATCGGTGCATCCCTAGCCTCTGGTTTTAACCACAAGTATAAGGGACAATGTATTGGCTTTCCCTCTGTGTATCATTTGATACGTCATTAAATCACAGTTTTAAAATTTCAGAATCACTAAAAGTGTTTACCATCATGTTGCTACAGTATGTCCATGTGTTTAACATGCAGCTTCTGTGTTACATTAAATGGGATAGTTGGATGAAACAGGCATGGCCACAATACCAAACATCAGAATAATACAAAATTAATTGATATATCTGAATTGGAGAACCCAGGAAAAAGAACAAGCGACAAACGATCAACATAATATTTTTAATTTCTACTCACCTCCAAAGGCGATTTCTGCCCCCATGACTGGTTTGAAAGGAGGATTAAGCAGAGGAGAGGTATTACATTAGTTATTAGAAAAACACACTTGCAAAGGAAAGGGAGAGCATTTTAATTGTAAGAAATTAGGCAGGAATACTGATTAAATAGTAAGGCATTATTTATTAGTTTTCAACAAAAACAAACTCATGAATCTGACCCATAGCTCACTGACATACAATTTCTGCATTTCCCATCTGAGTCATAGCTGTTCAGTGCAAGAAGTTGCAATCGTTTGCAATCATACAATCATTGCAATTTAAAGATGGCCTTCTGCCAAGTTGCTCTTTAACATGAGTTTGATCTAAGCCATCTTAGTTGGGAACTACCCTGTTTTCAATTCTTATCAGAAAAAAACAGGAGAGACGGATGTGATGCAGACAAACATGAATAATATGGGGTGTTTCCAATCATCTAATCAAGTCATGTTAACCCAGTCTGTTACATTACAGTCATCTCAACAGTGAACTTTACAATTCATGACAATCAGCCTCTTTCACAACAAAGCCCTCAACAAGTCAGAGCATATAATCAAAAATACAAGCGATCTGCACATATACACTACATGTATACATGTAAATACTGATTTATTTCAACCTAAACACGTATAAGTATACACATATGTGTCAGACTTACGGGGCAGCAGTAAAAGTAGACTTTGTCCCATGCTGTTCTCTCTGTGTGTCTAAACTTCCTTCCTTTTCCTCGGAGCAGTCGTCTGCTTGTTTACCACAAACCTGGTTGCACAATTAATCGAGACCCTGTATTGGATTTGATGTGTTTTTTGTATACTAGATATTTTTTTTTGTGCGTGTATGTTTTATTCGTCTCATGCATGCAAGTGTCACTGAACAGATGAGTCACAAAGCCCCCACTCTGGGATCTCACACTAGCTCTAACTGGATAAAACCAGCCACTACTGTGCATTAGCGATGTAACGTTTACTTATTTATCTATCTGTGTCTCTTTACAAATATTTGTAAATCTCCCTCCCCCTTTTCTTTCTTTCCTACTGTGAGGCGCATTGTGTTTAGCCTGGTGACACCAGCCTACGTCTCCAGGACTCAAAATGTTGTAGGACCAATCAGCGAACAGTTCAGAGCTGTGACGCAAAACTCGCCTGGGAGGAAAAGACACGAAAAGCTATCGGAAAAGTTGTCTCAACTCTCGAGAACATCAGAAATTAAAAGGAGAACAAGAGTATTTTCTTGTAAGTTTTATGATTGGAAAGGACGTCGTAGCTCTTCTCCCAACTGGCTTTGGGAAGAGTTTAATCTACCGAATGCTTACTAAACGTTGCTGATTGGTTAAGGGAACTCCAATGATTTTAAACCTCAAGATAAGCACCCGCCCATCTCGGAAACCAAAATGCATTGGGTTGGCCCAGACTGAAAGACGGAATGAAATGGAGTCACAGGCTGGTAATGGCCAGGCTACATTGTGTTACCTTCGTGTATGAAATGCGCCGTACAAATAAAGTTTGATTTGATTTTGATTTGATTAGCTCAGAGTTCAGTGTTAAATGATGTAATCAGTCTCCATATCTAAGGCCAATGTGAAAAATCATGTTGATGACATGCTTGCTTACGTCTGTGACCAACGTCCACATGGTTGCATCCTGACGACAGCAAACCGCAGCGCTTCTTGGAACTGCATTTTGGAGAAGTATTTATGCAATGATGTTTCAGCTAAAGATGAACATTTCACTATGAGCACATCCTGCATCCTGTTACAGTAACTGTGAGAATGGTTCCCTAAGCCCAATATACGTAGGTAGGATAGTGGCTTGGACAGTTTTCCTTTAAAAAGTATTTTAGTATTTTGCATGGAAAAGTTAAGTTACAAGTTAATAAAGTTAACTGAATATCTGAAAGTTTATCACACACAACAATATGCTAATAATACCATGTTTATTTGAAAAAAACCTGTATTGTCAATACTGAAAAACAGCACAATTGCAGATTTAAATCTACATCTTAAATGCATTAAAGTTCAATTACCATTAAGCCAGGCTTAAGGAAATGTAAACATCAATATGAAAGAAACAACCCCAACTATATAGACCCACCAACTGTATAATAAACAAATAATGTAATCTAGTCTTACATGTACACACTCATACAGAGACAGGTACATAGAAACCTCCAGAACCCACACACAAACAGGCATTACAGACTATAGCCACATGACCCCTCCAACTGTATCTCAGGTTTTTCTGCATATCACACAATGGCTAATGGCATGCTATTGGTCTGAATGTTTAAGTTCTTTGTATAAGAGTGGCGTGTGACCACTTACTGTAATAGGTCTGTGTGTGACTTCATCCGGACAACAGCAAACCTTAGCCTTGGAGAACTGCTCGGAAAAAAATAAATGTTAAAAAATATGTAAAACATTTCCTGTACACTGTTTAATTTTTTTTGTAACAAGTTGGTCTTTTTAAATTCTTTCTTGAAATGAAATGTGATGACCCTTGGTCATGTGCAGGAGATAAATAGCCTTGCCTACCTTAATAAATCGCAGCATAGTTTTCTACTGCAGGGTACTATTCGGCGACGCTCACTAAGCGGTTTAGCGAGCTAAATTCCAGGCTAAAAAAAGACAACACCGCTTTAGCGAGTTTGCGGAAGCAATTTTTTATCAATCACCATGGTAATTAATCGCTTAGCCTTAGCCTTCTCCAGGGCAGGCTAAGCAAAGTTTAGCTGGCTAAACTTGCCACACCCACGCCAAAAGGAAGGATCCCATTGACAAGGAGTCATAGTTTGATAAGCGTAGGAAGAGTTCTTTGCGATCGCCAAGAAGATCCATTTTTCCATCATGATGAGTTCTTGTATGAGCGCTACCGATCCACCCGACAAGGAATAATTAATTTAGAAGACCTTCTCGAGTCATTTATTGCATACTCCACCGTCGAACATTGAATGTCATCACTTTCTTGCGAGTGGTAGCCTTAATTTTTGTGATGTCGGCGATGCGGAGAACAAAGCACTCATAATTATATGACAGTGGTAGCCTATTAGTACCTACAGTTGAGACATTGGTACAGTTGATAAACCCGAAATAACTTTCATGTGCAGCCTGAGACGTGAATTTTAGTTTGCACATGAATACTAACGTTTTCTTTGATCCCAGGACATTTGAGCACATGACCCAAATAGATATTGGCTGAAGTTGTTTTACCTACTTTAACTTACATCATTGCAAACGTTTAGTTTTGCAAACGTGTCTATTGTTTGTGCGGAAGTGAATGGTGGAGGTGGATGGTAAGGTGGGTGCATGAGAGAAATAGACACAATTTCTTTTCATTGCTTAAATGTATTGAATTTCTTATTAATACATTCACATTTAGTCATTTAGCAGACGGCTTTATTCAAAGCGATTTAAAACTACAATTCCTACGAGGGTGAGGGGAGTCGAACCTTTGATTTACAGCATGCAAGCCAAACCCTCAACCCGCTGCACCATAGTATCTTTCTGGTAAAGGAAAAGATGTCACGTATTATACATTCTATAGACAGTTTCTTATATTGCTGTGGTAGCCGCGGGAGTGTTGAATTTTGACATGATTATGGTCTTGAATTCTTCATAACGCGTTCATGATCATATCCTGCCTTATCGGAGAAAAAAAATAGTCTTTTTCTTTGAGTTTAGACCATTGTACCTTTCAAAAAAATCATGGTTTGGGGGATCGACCTTTCTTGCCTTTTGAAGCAAGACGTGCACGCGCAATTTAGCTGACGAGATAAATTAACTTGAGGTTAAAATAAATTAGCGCCCGTCGCCAGACCGGTTTGGCCTGTTCTCATTTAGCGAGCTAGTTAATCTCCAGTTGCGAGCTAAATTAATTATCTTAGCTTCAGTTGTACGCCGAACAGGGCCCAGGTCAAGAACCCCACAAAATGTAAATATATTGCCAGAACACTTAATTTAGTTTATTATAAGGCTCCTCAGACTGTTGCAAAAAGTTCCATTCATTTGAAATGGCCGCCCCATCATTCAGATATCTGCTGTTTCTTTATAATGACTGCAGCAAAAAATGAATGGCCGCTGCCATTGGCCATCTTTCATATCATTCTGCAAATTGTCTGTTCATTTAACATAGCGGAATTTGATTGTTACTTAAAGTCAGCAAGTAATAGGTTGCTACACAATTCACCGGCACAATCTTCCGTCATCCATTGTAAGCTAGTATCTTACTGAGCCAATTTGAAGTGACTGTGGCTTTGTGGTTGCTCTTAGCATACAACAAGGATGATGACGAAATGTGCCAATTTGGAAAGTCCTCTTGTCCTGTGTCACAACCTTACTCCCAATCAGAAAAGCAAACCCGCACACAGACCCTTATCCATTCATCTATTCACACACTCAGTGCAATTCACTAAGGGATCATACAATTTTATCACAGAAATGAATTTACAATTAATCACAGAATGTTACTGTACTGGAAGTCTGTGCATTTTATGCTCTGTACTTACAGTTTGAGTTCTGCAGGCGCCTGAACACCTCCAACATATTTACAAAGATTTTGCGGACATTTCTTAAGCGGGATTATTTCCAGATACACCTCTTTCACACAGATATTAATAAAGAATAGCCAGTGCCCTAACCCTAACTTAACTTAGCCGTTTGCGTTTGAAGACGACCAAATAACAAACACACTTAACATGGATTTTAATCATAAATATTTAATATAAAATACAAAATGAAGTCAAACAATTGAATAATTATAGTTGAGTACAAAATTGAATAGGTGAAAAATAAACAATTACGCTTGTTTTTTCTGAATTCTAAAAATAACAGCTACTTAAATCCATTGCACAAAGTACACATTTGAAACAGGATTTTTAATGGTGATAACCTGGTGTTGACACTATTAAACAATAAAGTAATCTGTAATATTTAACACCTGTTACACTAAAAAATACAATTATACATTTCATATTTATTTAATTAACAGAATGCCATTTATATGTGCAACTTTGAAATTTGGAAGGACATTTTGTTGTTTGATTTAGACGTCAGACTTCTCCTCGGTTTCTGCTTCAGCTTTTATAGGACCCATGACTTCATATATGGATTTGTTGTCTAGAGATGGAAGTGGGAAAACTTCAATCAGTTACAAAATACTCTTTTTCTCATCCAGCCCCTTGGTGGAACTAGAAGAAACAGCTCATAAGTACATACAAAACATTTGAATATGAACTTCCTACATAAAGAGAACTGTAACCAAAGCAAACAACACTCTTGTCAAGATCATAGGGGGACTGCACTTTAAAAGAATTTTAGTTTTTGAAACAATTACCCCTATTTACTTTACTGGGTATTTTAGTGTGACTACATTTCTCATTATTTCAGTATTGAGTTTTTGTTGCATTAACTCCACAGTAGATTTTAAGTTTTGTTACTGTTCATCAGTAGATACATATGTGGAAAATAATTTGATGTAATGTTTGTAGTGACAGATATCATACCATTTTGGTGTCTGTACATTATGTGGGAAAACATAAAATGAATAATTGGACGTATGAGATTGTAAACAAACAAACTCACTTTTCTGCAGAGGCACACACTTTAGGTTGATATTGGCAGAGTCAGGTGTTACACCTACAACTGATAGAGAGTTAAGAGTTCCTAGTTCAGTGACTGTTGATTCCATATGTACAAGTGTTATGGTGACAAGCTGTGATCATATTCAGCCTCGTGGTTGTGTTGTACCTCTTTTCATTGTCATATATTCTGACTGGGCCCCATTACGTCCTGCAGGCTGACTCACGCCCTGGTTCTGACTGATGTTCTGCTGTTCCTGGCCACTAGAGGGAGACAGAGTACTATAGGATCAGTTGTAACACAAATAGGGGCTCTGTGCAAGTGATGCCTCTGTTATCCTTAGATCAGCTTTTGGTAACTTAAATTTAAAAATGGTTCAAACATACTTAATAAATCTATAAATGTATGGACGTTTGCCATGCCAATTACATTTAGGTAACCCCCACCATTACCAGGGTGACCCATGCAGAGGGGGAAATAAACCTTACGTGATTGATGTCTGTGTGACAGGTCCTGTTGTGGAACAAGATATGGTAGATCAATACACTAATTTTCATACATGTGGGACACAACAGTTGGCTCTCCTAACACCAGATTGGAAGTGCTTTTACCTTGTGGCTTCTTGAAACAGTACAGCCAAGCCAATATCATAACTATTGCAAAGAAGATCACCAGTCCAACCATCACCTGGACTGCCAGCAGCTGGGCTGGTTCAGGATGTGAGGCTAAAAGTGAAATGGTATAAAAACCTGTCTGTCATGTAGTAATTGAGCACAAAACCACTGCATATGAGCAAAGGGAGGATTATTTAAGTTTTACCCTTTACAGGGACCCAGCTCTCTGGTGAATCTCCTTTCTCTGGGTTCCTGCACTGATAGATTCCTTCATGTGACTGTGAGACTGCAGGGATGGTCATCTCCCCTGTGGTGGAGGTCTGGACGAATGTCCCATCTTTATAGAAGTCAGCATTGATGTTTGATGGCCGACTGCGATATCTACAGCGCAGGGTCAGAGGATCTCCCTCAGTCACAGGATGGGCAGGACTCTCCAGGATCACATCACCAGCTAGACAGAGTGCAATGGTGAAACTAGATATTCAATGCTTTACAATTAAACAAACTAAAGATATGTGTGACACAAGGCTATGTTTATGCCTTAATTATAAACATTTATTTGTGTCATTTGTCATATATTTCTGTTAATCCATCTGATGAGCAAGCATTTCTGCTCTTTCACTTCTAAGTTCCTAATAAAACAATATTCAAAAGGAGTTGACAACCTTTTATTGTGGTCAATAAACTATGTAACTTCCCCAATTAAAGGCCCTAATCTGCTGTATATCTGAATTAAAAAGAAACGACAAACACAAAGATGTCAAATTCCCCCTTATTGCAAGACTCCACTATCACAGCTGTTGTTATAAGAAGATATAAGTTTAAGTCTTCAATAGCACATCTCTACATTTTATTTCAACGTTTAAATGGTTCAGGAATCTCTTTGATAACCAGACTAGATAACTAGACTGCTATTATTGTATTGGTTTAAACTGTTTGGAAAATCTCTGATAAGCAGCCACTTCCAGGTGGTGGAAGTATATTGTGGCTTAAACAGTTTGGGAAATCTGTGTTTTAAATGGTTTGGGAAAATGTATATGTGTATTTTTTTAGAAGATTTGTTTGAAGATTTTCCCAAACCATATAAAACACAGTTGTCCTGAACTGTTTAAGCTGTTTAACATATTGAGTGATATTAATGGCTTACTTTTTTTTTTAAATAGTTGTGGGAAAGTTTTTGATGACCAGCAAGATATGTAGCCAAAATGGAACACTGACGTTGGGGTGAAATATAGAAGTACACACCGTGCACTGTGATGTTGACAGGATTACTCTGCTCTCCAGACACAGACTGACACCAGTAAACTCCACTCGCTGATGATGATGCTGAGCTGATGCTGCAGGTGGATCCTTCTTCTGATTTCCATTGAAAGGGACACATTTCATACACTGTCCATTTCGAGGACCATGTCAATCTCCAACCAGGTGAGTTCCCACTCCTCTCACAGCTCAGGGAAAAAGAATCAAGTGTAAAGTGTTGATTTGTATTGGGTCTGACAACCACAAAGGATGGAGGAGAAAGACCTTAAACAAAAGGACACATGATGAGGTACTCTGAAAGACCTTGTTCAGAGCAGAGTTCATTTAAAACACATCAACAGTTGTAAAGAGTGTATCTCACCTGTGACCCAGAGTGCCTGAGGTTTGCTGAACTTTGTGTGATAGGCTGGCTCTCCTCTCTCTGCTCTGCACACATAAACCCCTGTGTGTCTAAGAGCAGCTGGGCTGAGAGTGTATGAGCCTCCAGCCCCACTGATGCTGCCTGAGACCAGCTGTAGATAATATCTTCTGTCCTCATGTTTCATATGTACCAACCCAGGACTGTAGGGGGCAGTCTTGTACCACTGGAATCTCCAGCCTGTAGTGGAGCCTCTAACCTCACAGCTCAGAGTCACTAGGGTTCCTTCAGTCAGCCAGGTCTGTGATGGTCCTCTAAGAAATGGCTTTGGTTTTTCTATTTGTGATTAGCATACGGTTTTAACCAAAATAATTGAGACCATGTCTTAGACACTTTTTGTAATAGTTTGAGTATTACAATATAGATCAAGAAATAAATACATTAATTCATAAATCATAGAAGAACCTCTACTGATCAAAAGTCTACTGATATTACAAAAGTTCAAACTATGTTCACACATACCATTGTAACTGAGCTGTGCTGCATTTATCAGCCAGATATAGTCACAGTCCCCATTTACAGAGAAACATACTGGCTCCTACACTCTCTGCTTAAAGTGAGGAGTATAGTATAGCTATTCCTTGATGGCCTGCTGTTACGCTCTGCCATACATTAAAGCTGCTCTAGTCAGATATTTGCAGTGCAGTAAAGCCATAAACAATTCAACGAGAGCAGGATCACAGGCCCTGGCTTCCTCGGTAGTTCAGTAGTTAGCTATTGTGTTCCATGTAGAAAATGTATCCAGTTATTTGTATTTGTGCTTTTGTCAAGTACTTCAGTGCAAGCTGACAAGGCAATTGCAATATCAGTTGGCACTGGGGTAGCAAAGCTATGCTTCAGAACTACAGTACGTCCATGTGTTAACATGCTGCTTCTGGGTTAAGTTGAAATTTGATTGTTGGATAAAACAAGCATGGGCTAATGTAATTTGATTCTTAACTGTCTGGAAACTGGAACTAAGATTAGGCAAACAAAAATACCATTTTATTATAAGGCCTGCATGTTTAAAAGCAACCAACATAATGTAACCACCAACACACTTAGACATAACCTATTGTTAAAATGGAGGCTGATGAAGAAGTTCCTACCTTTCACAGTCAAGCTGATAGCATTACTCTTGAAGTATGAACCATCATGACTTATAACACAGGTGAAGGTCCCACTGTCAGTCTCCACTGAAGAACTGATTGTATGACTTTTAATTATTGTCCATTTAACTATTTCACGAGATTCACCTCCCTCTTTGTCAGTCTTCTGCCAACTGTAATAAGTTCCTTTAGCATTCTCTCCCCCTATGCTACATATGAGTGAGATAGTCTCTCCCACAAAGATCTTTGTCCAGTTGGGTTCCAGGGTCAGAACAGCCTTGTATGTCTCTGTACAAACACAATGGAGCACAATACAACACAACACATCACAACACATCATACCACAGCGCACCACAACACAACACATCATACCAGAGCACCCCACAACACAACACAACACAACACATCATACCACAGCGCACCACAACACAACACATCATACCACAGCGCACCACAACACAACACATCACAACACAACACATCATACCACAGCGCACCACAACACAACACATCACAACACAACACATCATACCACAGCGCACCACAACACAACACAACACATCATACCACAGCGCACCACAACACAACACAACACAACACATCATACCACAGCGCCCCACAACACAACACATCACAACACATCATACCACAGCGCACCACAACACAACACATCACAACACATTATACCACAGCGCCCCACAACACAACACATCACAACACATCATACCACAGCGCACCACAACACAACACATCACAACACATCATACCAGAGCACCCCACAACACAACACATCACAACACAACAAGACACAGCACACCGCAACACCAAAACACAACACAACACAACACACCAAAGCACACAACACAACACATTGCAATACATACAAATTAAATAAAACTAAATTGGAGAACGTAACTCCTGTGCTTAGGATAAAGAAGAAGGACAAAGAAACAGCAAAGACTACTTTCTCCGTCATTGAAATATTTCATTTGAAGTTGATAATAGGTAGTAAAGATCAACATAAACCCTTAAATCTCTACTCACCCTCTATGGCTCCAGAGGCCATTTCTGCTCTCATGACTGGTTTGAAAGGAAAGGATTTAGCAGAGAGGAGGAAGTATAGTCATTATTAGAACACACTTACAGAGGAAAGGCAGAGGATTGTAATAGTCAGTAAGTATGAAGGAATAGTGTTATGGATGAAATAGTAGCAACGTTGTGTATTCACTGCTGACTGTGGAAATTAACTACTCTCTCTCTCTCTCTCTCTCTCTCTCTCTCTCTCTCACACACACACACACACACACACACACACACACACACACACACACACACACACACACACCTAAAGAGCACCTAAACATGCCATATTACCGCTACACTGCTGTTCAGTTGCACCACTTTCAGGTTTTATGGACACGGACATCCCTATCATCTCTTTACACACCCTGTAGTTACACCACGTTCTAACTTCTCTCGTCCTGCCTAGAAAAACATGCTCACAGTTGCCTCACTGAGTTTGATATGACACATTGCATTATGTCCACAACTCATCCCAAAGTTGGAGTTAACAGCCTGACTGGTCCTGCATACTCAATCTGTGAGCAATTACTGAGGAAGTTTTCAACAAAATCAAACTTATGAATCTGATCCATATCTCACTCACATGCTGGCTACAGTTTCTGCATTTCTGAGCCATAGCTGTCCAGTCCAAGTAGTTACAATCGTTTGCAATCATACAATCATTTGAACTTAAGATGACCCTCTGCCGAGTTACTCTTTCACATGAGTTTGATCTAAGCCATCTTAGTTGGGAACTACCTTATTTCAATTTTAATCAAAAACAAATAGGAGAGACAGATGTGATGCAGACAAACATTAATATTATGCGGTATTGAGTGAAAGATTCCAATCTTCAATCTACACATGTCATGTAAACGTAGTCTGTTGCATTACAGTCATCTTAACAGTGAATTTTACAATTCATGACAATCAGCCTCTATCACGAAGTCAGAGTATATAATTAAAAATACAAGCACTATACACATATACACTGAACATCAACATAGATATGTATACATGTGCATACATATCAACCTAAACACATATAAGTATAAACATACTGTATGTGTCAGACTTACGGAGCAGCAGTAAAAGTAGACTTGGTCCCATGCTGTTCTCTCTGTGTGTCTAAACCTCCTTCCTTTTCCTCTGAGCAGTCGTCTGCTTGTTTACCACAAACCTGGTTGCACAATAGGAGGCCCTGCATGTGTGAATGTCCTTCGTCTCATCTACTGTAGCTGTAATGGTTTGATGCATGTACAGTATATCTTGGATTTTATGTGTTTTGTGCATACTGGATTTTTTTAGTTTTTTTTTTAATATAATGTGTAAGTTGTTTTTCTGTGACACTTTTTTTGTGTGCTCAGTTTCACCTCCCTCGTTTGAAGCAACTACACTGACGTCACCAAGCTACCATCAGCATCAGCGTTGCTAAGTTACCATCCCTGTGAGTGCAGAGGTGCTTGCAGAGGGCTCAGCCTTATCTTCACACCAGCTAGAGGGTTGTCATAAGCAGGCTACACTCACATGGCACTCCAGGTGTGTAGCAGGGTTCTGTACATCAACCACTACTGCCATTTAGTCTAATGCACACAAAAGACACAGAACAGATAAGTTAAACAGCCCCCTCTGTGGGAGCTCACACTAGCTCTAACTGGGTGAAACAGCCACTACAATGCTTGGACACTAGCTCACTAGCTCAGAGCTCAGTGTTAACCTGTCTAAGGCCTACGTATGTGATGAATCATGTTAATGACCAATTCTAGTTTAGGTGACCAGCGTCAACATGGTTGCATCATGCCACCAGCAAACCACAGTGACAGCACTTCCTCACAATCAATTCTGTTTTAAACAATTCGCTGTGAAGACGAAAGAAAATGCAAACTCATGCAAGAATATGCATTGTGTGTCACTGCATTGATTGAAAAACAAAATGGCTGAAATATCTTATCACCCTCATTCTTTCCAGATATGATGATATGTAAAGTCAGAACTAACAGATATTCCACCTTACAGAGAGAGAGAGAGAGAGAGAGAGAGAGAGAGGGACAAAGAGAGAGAGAGAGAAAGTACAATACAGTTCCCTTCATAAGGATTTTGATATGTGATCAACTTTGACTGGCAGTTGGTTCTGTAGGTGTAGTCCCACCATAGACTACATTACCCACAATACAGTTTCCTTCAAAATGCATTTTAATATCTGATCAACTTTGACTGGCAGTTGGTTCTGTGACAAAGTATTATATGGCTTTTCTATGAAGAGAAGCTATTTCTGCACGGCTGTATTTGTGATAGGGGAACTCCTCATAGACAGCTCATCTGTTATCACCCACAACCTCTCACCACTCCTCCAGCTCAGAGGGGATCTTCCACGCCATCTCTTCTCTTTTCTACAAATAACCAAAAACACACTGGCTCATTTGGGAGTGTGTACCTCGCGTGATGTAAAAAAGAAAATCATGAATGACGTCTGAGAGACTCTGCACAGTACGGATGGAGAGTCCAAATAAAAGTGAGACGGACTTCAGTCCTTTAATAGCCATTTTAGATACTATTGAGACAGACTTCAGTCCTTTAATAACCATTTGAGGCACTATTGAGACAGACTTCAGTCATTTACTAACCATTTGAGACATACTTCAGTCATTAACTAGCCATTTTAGACACTATTGAGACAGACTTTGGTCATTAACTACACATTTTAAAGTGAGACAGACTTTGAATCATAAAGTGTACTTGACTTTTTGTCAGAATGGTTTTAGAACATATCTGTACCTCATCTTTTCCTTTAACACCCAAACAGAGAGATATAGAGAGTGAGAGGGAGAGAGTGCCCACTGTCATCAAGTGTAAGACTTTACAGAAACAGGACGTGATAAAGGTTTTACGGTTGGTGTTAAGGTGGCTGTCACAGTTTACTGGGAAAAAGATGATCCTATCTTGCTCTACCAACACACCCACTCATCCTCACACGTCCTTGTTCTCTCTCTCCCTCACCCATTGAGTAAAGGAATCAATGAGTGTACTACATATCAAGGCATCTTTACAAATCATTTTTAGCACATTAAGTCTAAGATATAATGTGGGTCATTAAAGCCTTGCACTTAAATAATGTCCGTCATGTTCCCTTCATTAACTGAATTATTTTTACATTCTTAGTAGGGTTACTGTCAAAGCATGTCTGTAGCCCCGGCCTAGAATGCATTTCACATGAGAGCACAGGACTAGCAACATGGTACGATTTAAAAAGCTTTATTAGAATAGCAAATATTCAGTGGCAAGATATATTGTATTGGATGACATAGGGATGGTAAGACTTGGGTGAATTAATAGGATTTTAATAGTTAAATGAACCTGTGTTTTAAAGAAACAGAAAATGCTTTATTCACTGCTTATGTACTCTAATGTTACATCATTAACCTTTTTTTCTTTGTGTTGACTGCTTTTATGATTGTCTTGTAGAGGCATTGTGTCATGGGACTGCTATTTCAACGGTTCCTGCTATTCCCATGGTTCCTGCTATTCCCATGGTCCCTGCTATTTCCAAGGTTCCTGCTATTCCCATGGTTCCTGCTACTCCCATGGTTCCTTCCTGCCTACTTTCCATTTCTCAAATGCACAATGTTGATAATATGCAAAATAATGTGACGTTTTTTTTTGCCATTTTGAATTTCATCAGTACAACAGTCATGCTACTACACTCTATGTTTGGGTGTTGTCTTTGCACTGTCGGAGGTCCAGGAAGAGGAGGGGAGATCCAGGAAGTGGAGGGGAGATCCAGGAAGAGGAGGGGGGATCCAGGTTGAGGAGGGGAGATCCATGAACACGCTCTCTCTCTCTGCCCTGCCGTGTCACTGACTCATATCAGAATGGACACTTCCTGGCTGTGGGTCATAGGAAGTTGGCCAGCGGCAGGCTTCACTTTAACCTGAGAAGCGGTTCAGTCAGAGTCAAAGAGTTTTTAATTATTATTTAAAGGTGCAATAAGGATCAATAGCTATTCGCTAAAGGTATGCTAGCAGCTAAAACTAACGAAATCTCTTGAAATGTGCTGACTTTGACATTATGACAAACTAGTTACTTAACGACTGTCCTTACACAGTCAAACATCAAGCAAGTGCAACACAAGACTAAGCAAGACGGCAAATAAGCTATTTAATAGATTGGCAGAAGGCAAACAAGTCAGGTCGGCGGGCTTCGGCAGGCGAAACTACAGAACGCAGTTATATGCCTATCGACCCTGCTATGCCAATGGCAACGACGCGATTCTCCATATTAAATGTCTTTGTAGCGCCCCAATTTTTTTAAGCTGTTATTTGAAGGTTAAACTGCTTATCCTAACCCTAATCCTGAAGCATAATTGTTGCATAATGCACCTTTAAAATAACGGATATAATTAATTCCTTCATACAATACAAAACATTTTTTTTGATAAGATATCAGATATTGAGTGTCATTTAAATACCTTAACCCACTTCCTGCGCATCTCCTTTAACTCGATCTCAGTGTAGACCACATCACTAGGGCCCCTTGAGGCCCCGGCTGAAATGAGAAGAGAACGAGTAAAAGTTCTGTAATCTCTAGTCACAGTAACTATGGGCATGGAAGGACGGGAGTCACATTTAGACAAGGGCTTTTGGGATTAGAGACTGGTCTACGTGATTCATAGTCATAAACATAGTCTTCTACAGAAGCAGCTTTTGCCTCATACTTTTTGAGTCATCAGTCAGTATACTCATACTCATAATCAGTCTTTATAATCATGCCTGTGAGTCATCAGTCAGTATACTCATACTCATTCATTATAATCATGTCTGGAATGACTGATTTTGTGTCACTGTGTTTTTTGTTCTGGTCTCATCTGTTATCTTCCATATCTGTACACCTTTACAGATTTTACCCATTACATAGTTTTATAAACGTATTTTTATATCGTGTATTAAACATCAGTTGGGTTATACATAGCTTTTCATTGGGAAAAACTTACCATACTGCCATGGCACATAGCTTGACTTTTCCCCCTCGCTTTCCACAGGCCTGTTTTGGCCTCCAGCAGATTCCTGATTGGCGCTCGGCCATCCCCAGCCACTAGAGGGAGATATAGACTGTGACAAATGGCCGCTTAGAAGCCATGTTTTGATGATGGCAAATTATCACAAGGCACATCATTACTTACAATAATCTTCCACGAAGGAACAGACCTATGGAAACATTGATAAGAACACAAGTTTTTAACTGTGTAGGCATACAATTTATATTATCTTCATAAAGAGTACAGTCAGCAAAAGCTCATTGTAGTATGGACATATTGTACCCCAAATCAACTGTTAAAATACCTGCTGAGAATGTGAACTGAAGCCTATTGACTTAGATTACCTCTGTAGCGATACAGCATCCCAAGGACAATCACCACAGCAAGTGCGATGCACAGTCCAACCACCAGCCAGAGCACTAAGTGCTTGTGGCGTTGAGTACCTGCTGGGAGAACCAGAGTGCAGCTAGCAAACAGCACCTAGTAACACCTTCCAAACACCACCTATCAAAACCTTACAAACACCACCTAGCAACACCCTCAAAACACCACTTCCAAAGCCTGACATGTTTTATTTTCTGTCCGTAACATGACCAGTGAATTTGAAGATGCAGCCAAAATCAGTTGCCTCTAAACAGCATACCCCAAAAAGGCATTAGCTTCCCCACACTGTTGATTCTTGACAGAGTAACAGGCCTCGACCTGAGGGCCCTCCCTGCTCACCTCTGTCTCTGACAGTGACCCAGCTCTCCGCAGACTCTCCCCTCTCTGAGTGCTTGCACTGGTAGCGGCCCTCGTGCGCCTTTGACACCGCCGGGATGGTCACTTCCCCTGTGACAGTGGGCTGAAGAGGCGATCCGTCTTTGTAGATGTCCGCTTCCTCGTTCGACGGCTTTTTACGGTACCTGCAGAGCAGGGTCAGAGGATCTCCCTCCGTCACAGGGTGGGCCGGGCTCTCCAGGATCACCTCAGCATCTGCGCAATACAGTACACTGCATATACACACAACGGAGTAAACATGCAGGGAGTCAAGGCAGCATATCAAAAATACACATTATGGGGTGCCAGCGATGATTTTTAGAGGCTTTAAAGTTCCTTAATCTTTTTTTAATTTATTTTTTGATTGGAACAAGCTTTTCTGTTTTACGGAAACAGCCAGCATTTTCAATATCACCACAGACACATAATACTTTGAGGGTGGTGTGTTTAAAATTGTAACATTTACTATAAAAGTCATAATATTCATGACATTTCAAAGCTGTTCCCAGATCTATTATCGTTTTTCTGGGTGCCACACTCTTTTTCACCTTTCAGACACTTACCATGAAACGTTACATTGATAGGGTTACTGCGCAGTCCCATCTCAGACTGACACCAGTACACCCCACTGTCTGTCGTGTGCGGATGGACAAGGGTACAGGTGGACCCTACCACTGACCTCCAGCCTGCTGGGCACTCTGTTAACTCCCCTTTGTCCGTGAACCACCTCAGCCTCCACCCAGCAGGATTGCCCTGCATCTCACAGCTCAAGGACAGGGATTTATATATGAAATGCTGGGTTCTGTTGGGCCTGATGACCAGGGAGGCAGGAGGAGATAAGCCTGCGTAGATTTCAAACATATTTATATGTATGTGTGTGATGTACGAATATTATATATGATCAAATCTAAAAATAGCATGATGTCGTAGCAGTTACAAGCCAATGAGGTTAGTAGGTGTCACGCTGGCACTGAGTCCTACTCCTGCCACACCCCCTCAACTCACCTTCCTCTGTCACATTCCCACCCCCTCCTGATTCAACTAACCTCCCTCTGTCAAATTCACACCCCCTCCTGATTCAACTCACCTGCCTCCGTCAAATTCCCAGTCCCCTGATTCCTTAATCACCAACACCGTTCACTTCCCCACCACGCTATTTAGTCTCCTCACTCCCTTCACTTGTTGTCTGGTCTTATCTTGTCTGGACTCAGCTCTGTGTCGAGCTCAAGCCCCGGATTATTAGCTCCCGTGTTTATTCCTGCTCTTTTGAGGTTAGTAGGTGTCCCAAGGTTTAGTTATTTTGGAGTTCCAAGAGTTTTGTTCCTAAGTTTGATTCCTACTTTTTCTGTTTATTCCAAAGAGTTTCTGAGCATTGTGTATTTAGTACCTTGTACAATTAAGTTCTATATCCAGTCTGTTCTGCTTACAGTTTGACTCCGTTTGCATGTGAACTGTTTCCGGCTGACCCATAATAAACGTATCACCGTTCAGTCTGTGTCTAGTAGGGTTTTGGACCAGTGTGTTATTTTCAACAATGTAGGGAGGAATTTTAAGATACTGGGTTAGCAACAGAATAGCTGTCAGGATTTAAACATGGACACAGAGATAGCATAAGGCCATGGATAACGCTGGGACTAAACAAAAATTGCCTCAGTCTAAATCAATGCAGTGAAAATGAACTGTGAAACCAAGCCTTTGGATAGTTTCATGTTCCATTTGGTAGTTGTATTATTATTATTATTATTATTATTATTATTATTATTATTGTTATTATTATTATTATTATTATTATTAGTAGTAGTATCAGTATTAGTATTATTATTAATATTGTTATTATTATTATTATTATTAGTAGTAGTAGTAGTAGTAGTAGTAGTAGTAGTAGTAGTAGTAGTATTATAATTATACTTATTTTTATTATTAGTATAATTATTATTATTATTTGTATTATTATTATTATTATTTGTATTATTATTGTAACTGACTCACCTGTCACCCAGACAGGCTGAAGTTCGCTGTATTTGGTGTAGTACGGAGGTTCTCCTCTCTCTGCTCGGCACTTGTAGAGGCCTGTGTGATACAACACTGCTGGGCTGATGGTGAAGGAGCCTCCGTTGCTGTACACCAGGGTTTGTTTGGCTGCAGAGTCTGCTCTGTACCAGAGGAACCTCCAGCCTGCGGTGGAGCTCTTCACCTCACAGCTCAGAGTCACAGAGTCGCCTTCATTCACCCAGATCTGTGCAGGGACGTTCAGTACAGCCAGAGGTCTCTCTGTGGGGAGGAAAATAATTAATCACAGTAAAAAGAGTTACATTATGTAAGAAAAATGGTGCATGTGCTCATATGGCCTATGGGATGAAACACTGTGGCATCTTCTCAATTAGAACAGATATTTACAGCAGGACAATAACAAAGGTCTAAATTATTAATAACAACAATACAAATAATAATAATAATAATTATTATTATTATTATTATAATACTATAATTCACAATGAATACACTATTTTGTGCTTGTGGCACTATTTTGTGCTTGTGGCTTGTGGCTTGTGACAGTAAAAACAGTACGTAAATCATAAAGGTTCATAATCATTCACACTACTTCACTTTAATATTTACTACTGATCCAAGACACGCTGTATTGTTTACCTTTGATCTCTCAGACTCACCAAACACAGATACGCTGTTGGGTTTAAGACTCACCAAACACAGACATGCTGTAGGGTTTAATGATCCCTTAGACTCACCCAACACAGACACGCTGTAGGGTTTAAGACTCGCCCAACACAGACACGCTGTAAGGTTTAAGACTCACCCAACACAGACACGCTGTAGGGTTTAAGACTCACCCAACACAGACATGCTGTACGGTTTAAGACTCAGCCAAAACAGACATACTGTAGGGTTTAAGACTCACCCAACACAGACACGCTGTAGGGTTTAAGACTCACCCAAAACAGACACGCTGTAAGGTTTAAGACTCACCCAACACAGACATGCTGTACGGTTTAAGACTCAGCCAAAACAGACATACTGTAGGGTTTAAGACTCACCCAACACAGATACGCTGTAGGGTTTAAGACTCACCCAACACAGACACGCTGTAGGGTTTAAGACTCACCCAACACAGACACGCTGTAGGGTTTAAGACTCACCCAACACAGACATACTGTAGGGTTTAAGACTCACCAAACACAGACACGCTGTAGGGTTTAAAACTTACCCAACACAGACACGCTGTAGGGTTCGCTCATCTCTGAGTACATGAGCTCCCTCCTCTTCCGCCCGATGCAGGTGTACTCATCACCGCGGTGACCGTACACCAGGGTGACTCGGTACTCTTTTTCCCGGTTCACAGGGTTGTTCAGGTAGCCGTTCTTGTACCAGATGTATTCCCAGTCAGTGTCTGTGGTCCCGCGGATGTCACAGTGGAGAGAGATGGTCTCTCCGCTGAAGATTTGCGTCCAGTTAGACAACAGGGTTATGAAAGCCTTTGGTCTTTCTATGTTCAGGACAGATAACATAGAAAACAGACCATAATATGATGGAAATGACAGCAATTAAAACCTCTTTAAAATCTGATTTATTATATTGCCTCTGTGAAGCCCGTTGTCACATACATTATGAAAAGTGCTATTTAAATTAAGATTATAAATATTATTATGATATGTATAATCCTTCATTTTATGATTATGTTATGTGTTACCGCTGTTGAAATCTACAACACAATGTAAATATATCAAGTCTCAATCAACTAAATTACAATTTTAGTTACAATAATATATAGTAGTGAATACATTGTATAGAAGAGCAGTTTATGTGTGCAGAAGTTGTCGAATTAGAGAGAGTTTTGCCAGTAGGCTTTACATGCTAATGACTTTCATGGAAGACTTGCACTGCAGCTCGCAGGTGAGCTGTCCAGATTTTGAACATTTTCTTGTAGTACCATGTATACCGCCTAGGGGTCACTGCACTTCTATGTTCATGGTAATATTGTAGGTCTTCCACGTACCTGCGACTCTTATCCATGTGGCATTGCTGTAGTGTGTGTAATAGATCACATACCTGTGACTCTTATCCATGTGGCATTGCTGTAGTGGGTGTAATAGATCGGGCTGCCTCTTCCAGCGCTACAGAAATATGAAGCTTCATCAGAGACCTTCATGAAGTTTATGGTGTAGGAGTTCACGTCAGACTGGGCCACTGGTTCAGAGTTCTGCGAGTCCCGGTACCAGTAGAAGGTCCACCCTGTGGCAGTGGACGGGTCCACCTCACAGGTCAGAGTGACCGATGAACCAGTGTAGACCTGATCAGCCCTGTTGGACATTATTCTGGGCTGTGGCTTTAAATCTGTGGGGGTGTTAAACAGAAATATAACATCTCTCACATTAGTCATTTTTCATTGCACTTGTTTTACACAGACCAATGCATAATCAACTTGAACCTGCATGAGGCTGCCTTAACTACAGTTCATCTGTGTGCTGTACTATTGTAGCCATATGTCCAACACCTCTACCATGTATGGGGGTTAAGCAGAAACCTAACTATTTTTCATACTGTTTGTCACTGTAAATCAGAGGATTAAGTGGCTCTAGAATGTATGTGAATTTGCCCAAACAAGCCAAATGAGCGCACTGTTACTTTTGCTATAAGCGTGACCTCCACCATCTCACCCAGTACATTCAGTGTGACACTGTCGCTGATCTGGGATACTGAGGGTCTGGTGTCTCTCTCCCCCTGACACCAGTACTGGTCCTCGTCTGACTCAGCAGCTCCTCTGATGGTGAGCGTGTTCGCCTCTCTGCTGAAGCGGCCAGACTGAGACACTGCATCCTGGGAGTTGCGTCGGTACCACTTGTATGCCCAGTCTCTGAGATACTGTATTGCACACGTGAATGTCACCATCTCCCCACTGAAGACGGGGCTGGGGGGCTGAACAGTCAGGGTGGCGGAGGGCAAGGCTGGAGGGAAGTGTAGGTATATCATCCATTAATGCACCTGAAATCTTATCTATTCCATCATCCACAGCTTCTTTGCATGTATGACTTTCATTATGTGAAAATTAAATTAAATGAAATATAATCACTTTCACTGTACTTATTTCAGAATGTATAACAATGTGTGCTTGTAAAGATTGTCTCCAATCATAACAACGTGTGCTTGTAGGCAAATGAATGTCACATAAAACAGATGTTGCACAGAACCAACCCACCTGTCACAGATAAGTAGACATAAGTGCTGATATGTGAGGACGTGGGTCTGGTGTCTTTTTCTCCCTGACACCAGTAGTGGTCCTGATCCGATTCAACAGCTCCCTGGATGATGAGGGTGTTTCCCTCTCTGATGTACCGGTCAGACTGAGACACTGGGCTCTGTGAGCTTCCTTTATACCATTGATATGACCAGTCACTGTAAGACGCTATCACACATGTCAGGGTGACTGTCTCTCCAGTGAACACAGGGTTCTGAGGCTCTGCAGTTAGTGATCCTGTCGGCAAGTCTGGGATGAGATGAGAACGGTTTAAGGGGGATATTGCAAAATGCATCACAAAGTCCCGATGGGAAAATGTCCCTATAAGAACATTACAAAGTGATACGCAAAGAATCAAAATCAAAATCAAGTGCTCAACTCATTTGACAGCATACGTCAAAACACAGTTTGGAACTCCTTTTCAACTTTCTACTTGCAAATTCCCAAAGCACTAATCCTCAGTTCTGTTCCTGTTTTCCACATCCAGTAAAAGAACGTGTCCAGGTCAGCATTCACTATAATATTGACTTTGTTGTGATGTTTGTGATTCCATGAAAGCAAAACATCAGTATCTACTTGTTAAGATGTACTTCAGTGCACCTACTGAAAGTCTTCAATCTCACCTGACACTGTCAGGTAAACTGGGTCGCTCATGAGCGAAGCCGTGGTGCTGTTCCATCTCTCCCCCTGACACCAGTACTCAGCCTGGTCAGACTCTGTGGCCCCTCTGATGGTGAGGGTGTTCCCACCTTTGCTCTCGTGGTCTGAGAGAAATGTCTCAGTCTGTGGGCTGTCTTTAAACCACGTGTAGTTCCAGTCACTGTGAGAGGCAGTCACACACTCCAGAGTGACCGTCTCTCCGATGAATATGGGGCTGTCTGGTTTGATAGAGATTGATACTTTGGGCAGGCCTGTGAAAGACAAAGACGCAGCAAAACAGGGGTGGAAAGACTTCATAAGCACATTTGTGTATATCAGATTGTTAAAGAACACATAGAAAGTATTAAAATAAACAGTAAGTCCAAGAAAGAAATTGAACAAAAAGATATCAGACCTATACAATAACATTATCAGAAACAGACATGACTGAACCTACACAATATACTAGCACACTGTGTTGTTTCAGTTCAGCTGGAGAGATGTAAGGAAATGGCCCAGCCCACCTGACACAGTCAGCTTGATTGCCTCACTGGTCTGTGAGTGTTGGGAGTCACTCTTGCGTGTTCCCCTGCAGGTGTAGTCTCCGCTGTCAGCCTCCGAGGCAGGGCTGATGCTGTGCTCCTGCTCGTCGCTGATCTGGTTGTGGCCCACGTAGCCCCTCTTGTACCAGCTGTACCTCCACTCTGCTGTGGCCTCTCCATCCTGGATGTGACACCGCAGAGAGACCACCTCTCCACTGAAGATCTCCATGTCTTTAGGTGTAAGAATCGCTACAGCCTGGGGTCGCTCTGTTAAACAGAACACAGCCATCACATTTCAGGGCATTTCAACTCATATATTAATAAAACTAAATATAAACAATATTGAACACAAAACAAATATTACAAGACATAAGTTTACAAAATCTACATAGACAGAAAGTTACTACACTTTGTTTCACAGCTTGGCCAAAAGACCGTTATTTATGATGTAGGAATTATATGAAGCTGAATGTATGTGTATGTAGCTATCGCTCATACCAGTTATTATATGCTCATATCAGGGTCAGGCTTCTATTTTGATCTCATGGTTCATGCACAGACTAGAAACATAGCAGATATAACGCCAGCAAAATAAACTGAACTCACCTGTGACAGTCAGGGTCACTGATTCACTGGCTTGGGAGAACTTGTAGTCACTTTTCCTCAGACCGGTGCAGGTGTACTTGCCACTGTGGGTTTGCTCCGCGGCCGTTATCCTGTAGATGTTCATCTCTCCGGCCACGTCGGGTTTCACCTTCTGTCCATCCTTCCGCCACCGGTACCTCCACTCAGATGGCAGCTCCCCTGGGATGTCACACCTGAATGTGACGGTCTCTCCACTGAAGATCTGTGGCCAGTCAGGCCTCGGGAGGATGACCGCCTTGGGTCTCTCTGGATTAGCATACACAGTGATAAAAAATAAACCATATAGACAATTAAGCATTCATCAGCATGCACAGAACTTGTTATACCTTTGAGTGTTTCAGAAAGATTTTGAAAAAAGTTGAAGAAAGTAGCCAAATGCACTGTAGCAATTTAAAACAACCGTGTTCAATACTACAGCCTGCAAGTGGTATTGGTGGTAGTGGGCAAGTGAAAGGTATTTTAAGTATTTTCATGAAAGGTATACACACTGACCTGACACAGTTAGTATTACAGCATCGCTTATCTCCGAGAACACAGAGTCAACTTTCCTCATGCCCAAACAGGCATACTCGCCACTGTCAGATTCATCCACAGGACCCACGTTCTTATACTCGTTACTCTCGCTCCAGGACTTGTACGGGTTCAGCTCCTCCTCGTCTTTGTACCAGATGTACTCCCAGTCGGTGGATGGCTCTCCTGGGATGTGGCATCTGAACAAAACTGTGTCTCCTCTGAATAGCTTTGTCCAGTTCGGCTTGAGGATGACAACAGCCTTTTGTCTCACTGTGCAAATGAAGAGAGATGAGCTGTCACTCAAAACACACAGAAAAGTAAACCAGGCGGTTATACTGTGACGGCGACTGTTTACATTTGTTAATATAGATATATGACTTGGTAAATGTTCTGAAACAGGCATGAAAACAATTCTGAAAAGGGTGAGAATAATTCAAAAATGCTGGTCTGATGTAAGCAACAAGGTGTTAAAATGTAACATTTTAACTCCAATGTAAGTAATGTATGGAATGTTATTAAGACAAAATGCAGATGACAATGAGGAACTAAGACTGATACTATGGAATGAATCAATAGTAGATATTTCAGAGATCATTCATTCATTCATCTTTCATCTTTCACTGACCTTCCATGTTCCCATACTGTAACACTGAACTGAACACTGAATCACAAATCAAAAAGGATAAAAAGAGAGAAAATGTGTGTTGCTGTTACAAAGCTCTATCACATCACTGATAAAGGAATCTGAATAAACTGAACAAGGACTACTGTGTCGGGGATCTACCCCTTAGATACCCCAAAGTCAGCATGTCTAAAATGTTTAAAACATAATTGTTTTAAGATTTGGAGTTGTACCTGAATCAAGTGGGATATTTCAGGAAAACACTATCAAATTCATATGAGCATGTGGTCTAAATGTGATCTTAAATGATTTCTTGTTTTATGTCAGCTACAATTGTTTTATTTTGCAGCAACATGGATGTAATTATCAATCCTAATAAGATATAGAACTGAATAGAGTCATATACTTAGAATTACCAATCCTAATGCGATATAGACCTTAATGGAGTAATATTGTAGACCTAAATAGAGTAATATAATATACTTACACGTTAGGAGAGATAGAGCAGTCGGTGCCATGTTGCCCTGTGACTGATCCAGTCCCTGTAGCTCTCTGACACCTTCTCTCTGTGAGTGTGTGTGTGTGTGCGTGTGTGTGTGCGTATGTATGCGCGCGTGTGTGTGTGTGTGTGTGTGTGTGTGTGTGTGTGTGTGTGTGTGTGTGTGTGTATGTGTGTGTGTCTGTGTGTGTGCGTGTGTGTGTGTGTGTGTGTGTGTGTGTGTGTGTGTGTGTGTGTGTCCAGAGGCTTAGCTCATCGCTTGCCACAGTGACACAACAGAAGTATTGTTTGCAACCACATCTGCAATGTCATGAATGGAATGAAATGATTGCTTTGTTTGGCTTCTGTGTAAGAGAGCAGCATTTTTGGCATTGAGCTACTAAACAAACAGGCCTGGAAAATGTACTCAGGCGGTCCAAAAAGACAACATTTCCAGACATGTTTTAGAAAATGTGGCCAGACTCTGGACAAATCCATGGACAAAGTTTCTCACTGTGTGTATTACATTTTATATCCAACTATGTTTTTGTTTTACCCAAACTTGACATGGCACCTATGTTGATATGTATTCCGTCGTCTCCAATAAACACTCTGATTTGAACTGTTCAAATTAAGCCAAAATCAATGAATGACAAAAGACTTAAAGATCTCTTGAGGCGTAACCCCAAGAGGATGTGGTTTGACGTTCACCTTTGAGCAAACCCACATTGCCAAAGGAAGGAGTCTGAAGAAAACACCTGACCTTTCACTTCCTGTTTGTGCGGTGGATCCTTTTCTTCTTTTCAACCACTTCTGGGTTAACCACAGAGGTACAATGAAAACCTATCATCCTTAACATGTGTTCAAGTGTGACTGTTTCAGTTCATTGATTTCATGATTTTTAGAAAGAAAGTTTATTGAATCCAAGTGAAAATTCAGCATACAAAAATACACTCTGATTTTATATTTGAATATAAATCTGCATATGAGCCCAAATATTGGAATAATATAATATCATATTAAACAATACACACACACACTATAGACACACACACTTGCACCAAATTCGAGAAAAACACTTTCACTTTCAAATAACAACAAGCACTGATAGACACATTAAATCACATTAATATACGTATGTATATATATATATATATATATACAGGTATATACTATATACAGACACACACAAACACACACACACACACACACACACACACACACACACACACACACACACACACACACACACATGTGAACATATTTGAAAAAAAAATTGAAAAATATTTTGATCAAGCTGCCTCCTTAACTGTTGAATGAAAACACAGTGATCTCTACATAGGAAATCTTTGTTCTACACACTTTGTGGCTGTACTTACACTTCATATGCATATAAGCTTCAGCAGTTTTAAAAAACATCACTCTTTGTCACGCTCATCTGAACACTCAGCACAGGGAAAGAATAACTCTGGCAGTGCAGTCACTGTGCATCTCACTAACACAACCTCTTGATACTCGTTACTTCTGGTGAAATGATATTCATGAGTGCATGGCTCTTGATCATGATGATGATCTCATACATCCAGGCCTTGCTACTTCATCCGTTTGCATGAAGAGCACCTGTGTTATTGCCAAGCATCTGTGAACATGATACATTGAGAAAAGGTAAAGAGACATGCACTTCTAATGTCAATATAGGTCACTTTAAACTAAAACCACAAAAGAATAAGATATATATTTACTTTTGTTTCCAGGTTTTTTGGCTCCCTTTTTAACTTGAGCATAAGTTGCATAACTGGACCCTCCATCTGAAACATAATTAATATAATAATAAGTGAGTGGGTCATTTTCAGAAACATTTCCTAAATGACGTTAAATATTCCTAAATTATGATGGGATACTTCCATCCACAGACATTTTCAATTCCCTCCTTATTACTTTCTATTAAATGTATCTTCAAATTGTCATTTGCCTTGCTCTTATTTTGCCACCATCACAACACATCTTTGTTCTTTTGTGCCACGATCACAACACATCTTTCAACCACTATCATGAGAGTTTAGGACACACACTACATTACCTGATGAGCACCCGGGCTGGACAGAAGAGTACAAACATTCTTCTTTAGAGGTTGTGGGTTTGGCTTAAAAAGAAGAGATACCAGCTGTTACCTACTTGTAGTCATCATGCCTGCAGCAAAGCATGTATGTCAGAGCTTCATGTTAACGCAACAGTAAGGAGGTTTGGTCTAGAAGTAGCAAGATAACCTAAAAGGCATATAAAAAACCTGCACTGCACACAACTGCACAGCTGCAACTGATAAAAGCTTCCTAACATACTAACTGGGGCCGTATTCACAAAGCATTTTATCTTACCACTAAGAGTGCTCCTAACTCGCGCTAAAACATTTTATGTAGGAGTAATTTCTTAAAAGTGATTCACAACGCCTCTGAGACCTACTCATACTAAGGATAATACAAACTCCTAAGCTTAAGATAAAAGCACCGTTGCTATGGATGACGTCGATTCTCATGCACGAGTTTAGAAGGGGTGAGGACGGTGATTGGTTGTTGACAGGCTCTCTCATTAAAAACTCATTTGTGGCGTCCCTCTAACAATCCCACTATATCAACTGAAAATAAGAGAATAAGCTAGGCTTCAAATTAAGTCATATTAAATAGTTATGGACAGTGCAGTTAACAGAATGCACACGCATGATGACAAGTTTGTGCATCCAACGGGAATGACACTTTGCACGAAAGCGATCAATATAAAATATGGCAATTGCATGTAATCAAGGCAGTAATAATTAAAGCACCCAGCAAACTGTTAGGCTATTATATTTCCAGCCCTTGACCACTTCAAATATCAGCACATACGGCCCTTCAAGCGAAACGAACGTGAAACGTAGCCTAAGCGAAAGCCTACTGGTCCCAGGACCAATAGCCACTGTCACCCCAGCGGCATCCAGCTGGTAAGTTCTCAAAAACCTGCTGCAGACCGCTCTCTGTTGAAATGCACGAGTCATCGGTACATCCAGGCCACGGTGGGCGAAAACGTCCTCATCTTTTGATGGGGCAATTATTGTAATGTGTGTCCCGTCACTGGACATTCCATGGAATTTACTTTGTGTAATTGGCGATTGTCCAAAGGCAACTGGATAAACTGTTGGATGATGTGGGGTCTACAGTGCGTTGATAGTTTGATGAATTAAACGGCTGACTGATGATTCCCAGTGTCGTCATTTGCGTTTTCCGCGAAGCCAAATAGGCTATCTTTAAACATTTCACTTCGTTGTTTAAAAGCGTCATTGCATCCCGCGCTAATTCTACGACAATATTAATACCTTCACGGTTTAAGCAATGTCTTTTATCAATTCCAAGTCGGCTGCAGCCATCTTACGATTTTTTGTGAATAAGTCTTAGTGACTTAGGAGTCCTCAGGTGCTACTTTTAGGGATAAAATACTTTGTGAATTGCTCTTAGTAAAAAAAAATAGGAGTCCTAAATTTAAGACTGACACGCCCATTATTTTTAGGAGTTTCTCCTAAATTCGCCACTTATGAGCTACTTTTAGCCCTAAGATTCTTTGTGAATACGGCCCCTGGTCTCTTGTGCTGTGAAGGCTTTTCTTCAGTTTTTGAGTGGTTTCTGACTTGCACCACAGAACTACATAATGCATAGCATGGGGGCCACTTGGAACAATAGGCATGTTTGTCTGCCCTTGAATTTGAATTTGAAATGAGATGCCAATAATAGCACTCGAAAAGTGGTAAATTGATGCACACTGTTGCTTTAAACATCAGAGATCTGACTTACCTCTATTCCCCGGTGGCTTCATCTTAATCTGTACATCAGCATATGTGACATCACTGGGTCCAGCCAAGTCTTCATATTAGAGAAGAAAGCCTCATTAGTATAGCTTAAAATACGGATCTTAAAAGAGTCTTAAGTCTGCATTGATTAAAAAATAAAACCTAAACTGAAAGATAGAACATAAAACTTAAAAACAATAGGCACTGAAAAGTTTAGGTGTTTTGTTTTTGTCTATTCTGATGTGCTTTTTCAATGACAATCTTTTCTTTGTTTCTTCATGTCAGCCCCTTTTCAGCGCTAGATCCTGTGGGCATCTCTGAAGAAGGAAAGTGGCCGGATGTATGCAGAAAAAAAGGCAAAATCCCACAGAAGCCATTGCCATGCAGTTAAATCAGATTCTCATCCACAATGAATCTACATCAATAATACAACACCTGATGAGAAACTACCATACCTAGATAAACTGGATGCTTTAACCCTCCTATTATGTGTGGGGTCAATTTTACCCATTCAATGTTTAACGGCTCTAAATGAATGATTGACATGACATTTTCCTTATTCAATTAGGACAACTGGGTAAACACAAAATGATCATGATGATATGTTTCCAATGGCCTTTAAACATGCTTTACGTATAGGTGTTGTTTGGGGTCAATTTGACCCCATGCTGTTTTAATTGTATAAAATAATAATAATACGAATTTATCACCTTTTTTCATCAAATTGTTACTATCCATGATTACAGAAATCGTTTTTTATTCGATAATGTATAGATAAAAACAATATGTACATAGAAATAATATGAAGCCATAAAAACACCAGAAAGATATCTCTGTCCAATTTTAGGTCAATCAGTGAGATTTTATGGTGATCTGCATATTTCTCCATAGTCGCGTAACATGTATTTTGGATGTATAAGGATGATGGGTGGGTGTATTGTTTTATTTTAAGGGCTATTTAGGTAGTTAACAAACAAACCTAAAGTACCTGACACATAAACTTAGGTAAAACAATTATAATTATACATTTTTTGGACCCCAAGCATAAGAGATGTGAGTAAAATGTGAACATAATAGGAGAGTTAAGGATGGATTAGTGTCCAGATATTGTGTATACTTGATGAAAGATTGCCTTAATTTTATGTCAAATGCCCTTTACGGTGCAAACCCATGAAAGCGACGCGTCCAAGTTCAATCGCTTTGAGTGGGCGTGGTGTAGCGTGTGGAAATAGCATAAACGACCAACCGATGCCACAGTCCTACAATTTTCAAACCGTCAAAGACGACGCCAAACAATCTCATTGGCCGCTGCCGGGAAAAATCGCTCCTCATTTGCATACGTTTCAACATGTTCGAATTTTCATCGGTCCCGTTGCCCAAATCGCTGGTCTACGTCACAATGGATTGGCTCCCGTTGAAATGCATTGGGTTTAGAAATCGCGTCGCTCATAACGGTGTTATGGGTTTGCACCGTTACTTTTCTGTCTAGTGTTAACTAACATGAGCTTGTTATGGACTAGCTAACATTTTGAGGTTAAGCCTTAACTGGAGTATATTTCTGGAGTAGAATAGGTGGAATCAATTGAAAATCTAGCCATTGGTACGGACCATGTTTTAAATGTTGGCATCCTCATGCGCCAGATGCCACTATTGGGCTTTGCCTTGTTAAAAAGAACCAGTGGGGCACTCACACAGTACACGTTGGAGTCTTCAACGGAGACATTTCCCAATCATGGGGTGACTTTGCATCAGCTTTCTTGTGTTGTTGGCATTAGAAGGTTTTAAAGCGGCATCGCAGACACGAGGTACTCAAATTGTGTTTATGGAAAACTTCAACCACATTCACTAGCCAATCAATTTATAAGGGTGTGATTGGTTGTTGACCTGTCAATCTTGCCCTAAATGTCTGCATTATCAACACGCCCAGGAAGGTCGGGCAAGCCCCCTGCATTCGCACAGTGCGTATGTGAGTGCACAAGTTCTACACTCAGCCCTCTGCATTAGCACAGAGCGTAAGTATGAGTGCACAAGTTCTACACTCAGGCATCTCTATTGCTTGGCAACTGTATTTGCGAGGATATCTGAATCATAGCGATGAAGAGAGACACAAATCTGATGTGATCTTAAATTATATAGGGCCAGATTTTTTTTTAAAGAAACAACTCTGCACTTTTTCTCTCCTTAAGAGACCGAAGTGGTGTCTATCGGTTTGCCAACAGGACATATGCTATGCTAGGCACTACAGGCAAGACTAGATAATAAAATGATTCAAGTAGATTTCATGTGAAATTAAGTAGGGAAGGTACTGTTGCAGCTAACCAGGCACCATACCAGAAATACACCAGTAAAGAAGGCTAGTGTTACCTCATAGTGACCAAAGGCAATCTTTAAAAAGCTAACGTCAGTCTGCTATCATAACATAAGCAAGCTGGATAGAGGGGTGAAGGTGAATACACTCTGATATCGAAAAAAAACTTGAAGCATTAAAAGATAACAAAAGATCTTTTCAGTGTCCCAAGTTAATTTCAATACAAGTGTTTCAATGGCAATGTTCTAATTTTCAGTTTAGTTTCTTTTTTTATTAATACCAATTTTGCGGTATGACATTGCACTGGCTCAGACATTAAACTCAAATAATGCTTTTAATTATACCTGGTTTCTTCACTGGCATCAGGAGTGAATACAGGGTGTCTGACTTAGCCGAACCTGTCTTGCCTGGCACAAGTAAAAAAAAAAAAACAGGCATAACTACACAACGGATGAGTTAGCTGCTGTCTCACTGGCTCAATACCAATCAGCTTTCTTTACCAAGCACAAAGCATATGTTAAACAAACAGACCTTTCTTTATTCTCTCTGCATCTGTCTCCCTTAGCTCAATCTCAGCGTAGACCCCATCACTGCTTCCAGCCACAGCTCCACCTAGTTAAAGATACAAAAAATACAAAATAATCTGTCTGTGTTTGCAGTTTTACTTTACTGTCCTTTATCACCTAAAATTCCAACTGGTTGATACAGGAGTCATGGGACAATACCAAAACACGTTTTTCCCTTTTTTTTGCCTTATTCACTTCATTTATACACCAACTCTGCTCCATATATGATGCGTTTCCTTCCTCAGGAGAACTATCATAACTTAAAATGAACCAACAAAGAATAAGAGACATGTAAAAACTGATCACACTCTCTTACCTAAAACTGGTCTGGAGGTTGAACTGAGGCTGTTGCTCTGCTGCTGACCACTAGAGGGAGAACGATACCTTATCATGAGGAAAACAGGAAATTATTTGCTTACTTCTGGCATGGATGGACAGTGTTTTTGACATATGTATTTATGAAGTACAAAATAGTATTTTCTAATTTGTATTTAATGATAGTATTTTTTTTAAAGTATAGTGTTCAGCAATTTTGCATTTTAAAAACAAAGATAACACTTTCTCTAAAACTGTCTATACATCAAGTTGTCACATTTATGCATCTGCGTGCATCTTTGGGAGACATAACGGTGTGTGGAGCACTTTGCCCAGGCTTGATTAAGACTCCTCTCTTGAGAAAGTGAGAGATCGATGTCGAATGATGGGATTCAGTGTTAAGGCCAATTTATAGTACAGGCAACAAGAGCAGCTCAACAAAAACTGACATAAATGGGACTACATTTGTGTCTGGTAGGGATCTGCAAAAAACCATACCCCCATCACACACACACACACACACACACACACACACACACACACACACACACACACACACACACACACACAAAACACAACGACAAGTGACTACCCATTTTTCAAATGTAACATTGTAAAGAACAAAACACTTACAGGTTTGGTGTCACTGAATCTGAGGAAAGAGAGTTTTAGAAGACATTGTTATGTCACGTGTTCTTTTAAAAACTAAAACAATCTTAAAACGCCACATTTGTCTACTGCATCACTGAAATTATTTCCAGATTAATGTATTGCTCTTCTCTTACCTTTGACCTTGCGTGAGCGATACAGCAGGACTAGTAGAATGACCAGAGCAAAGGCTAGAAGCAGTCCCACCACTGCGCCCACTGCTACCCCCAAACTAGAGGACTCCGAATCTGAAACTTCAAACACAACAACTCACATCAAAATGGTTGTCGCTGAAAATCTAATTCCATTGATAAAAACAATACATATCCACTAACCTTTCCGACCTCTGACTGTGACCCAGCTCTCTGGTGAATCTCCTTTCTCTGGGTTCTTGCACCTATAGACTCCTTCATCTGACTCTGAGACTGCAGGGATGGTCATCTCTCCTGTCGTGGAGGTCTGGAGGAGTGTCCCATCTTTATAGAAGTCAGCATTGATGTTTGATGGCTTATAGCGATATCTACAGCGCAGGGTCAGAGGATCTCCTTCAGTCACAGGATGGGCAGGAACCTCCAGGATCACATCACCAGCTGCACACAGAAGCTTAGTTGGTGACTGTTTATTAAAAAATTCAGCCTACCAACAGCACTCAAAGTTTCAAATTTCAGATGATTCACAACAAATTATCAAAGTGTCCTTCTTTACTGCACCACCACATGGAAATTAATCAGACATATTAGCCATTTCAAAATAACAGAGAAAATCAGATACTTAACAAAAGCAATACTACAAATGGTCAGACATTATTAAATGATGCCTGATAACACTCACCGTACACTGTGATGTTCACAGGATTACTCTGCTCTCCAGACTCAGATAGACACCAGTAAACTCCACTGTCTGATGATGATGCTGAGCTGGTGCTGCAGGTGGATCCTGTTTCTGATCTCCAGTAAGTTGGACATTTTGATTCCCCTTCTCTGCCTGTGAGCCACCTCAGTCTCCATCCACTAGAGTTGCCCTGAACCCCACAGCTCAGTGAGAGAGACTTGTATGTAAAGATCTGGGTCCAGTTTGAGTGGATGATCACAGAAGCTGGAGGAGACACACCTGAGACAGACAGTAAAAACAAACAGGTAGAAATAAAAGTCCCCAAGAGACACTCTGCATTCCTGAAACTGGATACCTGGTTCTGCACATAGAGAGTGTTTATCTCACCTGTGACCCAGAGGGGCTGAAGGTGGCTGAACTCTGTGTGATAGGCCGGCTCTCCTCTCTCTGCTCTGCACACAAAAACCCCTGTGTGTCTAAGAGCAGCTGGGCTGAGAGTGTAGGAGCCTCCAGCTCCACTGATGCTGTCTGAGACCAGCTGTAGATAATATCTCCTGCTCTTATGTAACACATGTACCAACTCAGGACTGTAGGGGGCAGTCTTGTACCAATGGAATCTCCAGCCTGTAGTGGAGCCTCTAACCTCACAGCTCAGAGTCACTGCGTCTCCTTCAGTCAGCCACATCTGTGAAAGGGAACCCAGAACTGCCTGGGCTTTTTCTGTTTAAGAAGAATCGAAAGTTGTGAAGTGCAACACAACAGCTTCCACAGATACGGCCTTCAGATATGATACATCAACAAATGATGCAGCAATCAGTGTAAAAAAATGTCTTTGTCACCTGACAATTCGTATTCCAATACAGTTTGCAAACACACTTTCAGCATGTATCAATTAAATACACATTTAATGTAGAGAGTAAATGGAAATTCAATTATCACATACTGACCTGAAGAAACTGTAATATCAACAGCAGCACTTTCTTCTGATTCTTGTTCATCACGTTTCCTTTGTCCTTTACAAGTGTAGTGACCACTTTGTGATGGATTGATTTCATGTACCTTTTCAGGCGTATAGACTCCATCCCTGTAGAGTGTCTCTCCATTTCTAAACCAGCTGTACCCCCAGTCACTGCTCTCCCCACTCTTTATGTCACATCTGAGAGGGACCTTTTCTCCACTGAAGAAATCTGTCCAGTTTGATTTAAGGGTAACAGAAGCTTTTGGTCTTTCTGTCAAAGAAGAATTAGAATTCTGAATTACTTTTTATTTGTTTTTTGAATAAAACATATACATACATTATTTGTATAGGTAACCACTGGACCACTAATCCAACTTCATTTTGAAACATTCGGCAGATTAAAAGTATGAATATCATAACATACATTGAATCATATACATTATACTACACTGATTTTAAGAATACAGTCAGGCTATGAATAATCTCTATATATCCTGTAATGAACCAAACTAACCTGTAACCTTTATCTCAACTGCATCACTATACTGTGTTTGATAGACTGGGTCTCCTCTCCCAGCTCTGCACCAGTACTGTCCTCCATCAGAGACTTTAACAGAGCTGATGCTGAAGGAGTTTCCATCAGTCTGGGCCACAGGATCAGAGGTCTTTGTGTTTCTGTACCAGTAGAACACCAAACCAGAGGAAACACCGAACTTACATGTCAGAGTCACTGAGTCTCCTGTGAGGAGATGGTTGCCTGGACTTAATGTTAGTTTGGGCTTTGATGCTGAAGAGAATGAAACAGAGGCATTGTCAAACAGGTCCTCTTAGTTAAAGGTTACAGAGTAACATATGATAAAAGCAACCCCACACACACACACACACACACACACACACACACACACACACAAGACTTACTTTTTACATCAAGAGTTATTCTTCTGCTTGGTTGTGATGATGTGGGTCTGTATTTTCTCTCTCCCTGACACCAGTACTGGTCCTTATGAGACTGATCAGCTATGATGGTGTATGTATTGGTGTCAGATTGAGCAGGTAGGTTTCTGCTCTCGTCTTTATACCATTTATACTTCCAGACTCTCTCAGGCTCTATCACACACTTCAGAGTGACTGTCTCTCCAGTGAACACAGGACTTTGTGGCACTACAGTCAGTGTAGCTGTGGGCAGGGCTATAGAAACACACACAAAGCTGATGAACATCAAACCCATGACATAATAAAAAACATTGTTATGTTAACTGATCTTACACTCATTTAAGCTATTCTACTAAGCATGCTGTATTCACCTGTGTGAAAGATAGAGACGGGGGCACTGCGCTGAGAATCATTTGGTCGATCTCCTCTACCTCCCTCACATGTGTACTGGCCAGCATGATCAGGAAGAGGGATATTGAAGGTCTTCTTGGTCTGGTCGGATACATAATTATTGTCTCTATACCAGTCATACTGATACCAATCTGTGAACTCTGCTATGTCACACCTCAGAGTGACTTTATCTCGAGGGTAGTATGGACTTTGAGGAGACACTACAGTCACCATAGCTTTAGGCAGAGCTGTGGAGGAAAATTACATGAAACACATCAAGGCACAGAATTCCTATGTCAGATGGGGTGCAAGCGAAATAATGCACACCCTCATCAACACTGTCACCACTGAGTACTTCCTGCAATGGAAGCCTAAATGTTTCCTTACTCTTACCACTTCTCTCAAGACATTCTGAGGCTGTCATAGTCACACTTTTCAAATAAATAGGTTGAGATTCCAAAAGACCAAATGAAGACTCTATATAATCAAACACTAAAGATGGTACTCACCTTTAACAGTAAGATAAGCATCTCCACTCATCTGTGATGATACAGGCCTGTCTCTCATCTCTCCCTGACACCAGTAATAACCCTTATCAGTCTCAGCCACTGTGATGGTGTGAGTGCTGGTGTCAGACTGATAAAGGAGATAATGGTTCCAGTCTTTATACCACTTATACTTCCAGACTCTCTCAGGCTCTATCACACACTTCAGAGTGACTGTCTCTCCAGTGAACACTGAAATCGGTGGCACTACATTCAGTGTAGCTGTGGGCAAGGCTATGGAAGTTAAGCAAAGTAAGAATCACCCCATAGTTCATCTTAACTATTTGATGTATCCAGACTGACCCCCAAGGATGAACAATTAATGCTAAACTGATGAGATGTTAAAGTAATTTAAGTTAAGAAAAAGTGATTAGGATTCACATTCAGTGATGTTCACATACCAGATATGTGCAGTTCTACAGTCTCACTCTGGACATCTTCACCATTGTTTTGACCAGTGCAGGTGTAGGTACCACTATGGGACTCATCCAGAGGGTATATTTTATATGCATCACTCTTAGTCCAGACTTCATGTGGGTTAACCAGATGACCATCTCTATGCCAGCTGTACCATCCTGAGGTGTCCTGTCCCTCTATGCTGCATCTGAGAGTGACAGTCTCTCCACTGTAGAACTGTGATTGGTCAGGATCCAGTTCCAGAACAGCTTTGGGAGTCTCTTTTAAATCAGAGGATAAACATGATGTAGACTAGAGCAATGGAAAGATCATAGTTCTTCAAATTAAAATGCTGAAGAAATTGTTTTAGCTCTGGAGATACACCAAATGTTCCTGAATGAAATATGATAGAATGGAATTACAGACTCATCATAATGTCATCACGGTCATTTAACTCATATTGCTCAGGGTTTGTGGCAGTAAATAGATCATTATCTTCTCATCATCACAGAAAGCAGGATACATTTTTGCAACAGATGATATAAAACTTTTGATTTGATTTGAGACACTTGCTTGCATACGTACACACTGCATAGTTTGATTTGTTGGCAGACAAATGGTGAGTATGTAATATATATCACCTTCCCAACAGCACTATCTGAATATACAGTCAGTTACACTTAAATAAATATTTCAGATGTATCTCTCTGATCAAAGTATATAGAGCCTGTTCCCCCTATTTTGGGGAACACATACATGTTCCAGGGACAAGTACTTTTTTAATTTAAAAGAATAATATTATTTTGCAAAGCAAGGAATGAGTGAATACATACTCATTCTAATGTGTGAATCTTGAAAGCAATTTACTAACATGAATGAATCTCACCTTCAGCATGTCCAGAGTAGGAATACAAGATCAGCACTGGAACACAAAGACACAGAGATATCCTCAATCCATACACAAATCCATGTTAGCACAATCATCAAATACTCTACAACTCCAACAAGTCAAAAGCCACATGTCTGTTCCAAGACAAAGCCACGTGATCATAAATATCCCTCTTTAATGTTTCAACATCTCATCTATCAGTGCCAATGACTCACACATCTCTGACCAAAGGCATTACAGTAAAGTAGCCCTACGGAGTTTTTGGCTTGGAGCTCCCCCTAGCGGCAAAACCTTTTGAAATCTGCTTTCCTCATTCATGACAAACTAGCGAGTCAACAACTTTGCTAACACAGTCAAACATCAAGCAAGTGCAAGACAAGACAAAGCAGGACAGCAAATAAACGTTTAGTAATCCAGCAGAAAGATGGCTAGCTCTGATTCGAAATCGCCATGTGTGCAAACTACCAAACTCTAATACACATAAGCCAATTGTTAGATGTAATGGCATAGTAGATAGTTTATTAATACACTACACAGAAAGCTTAAATGTTAGGAGTATCAGTCAAACTGGATGTTATATAAAACCCAAATAAATAAGCACAACATGTAAATAGTGAGACAAAGACACCACCAACAGCCCAGCTGGCACTGATAGAAGCTTGCCAACACACTAACTGGTGTCTTTTATAGCTGGCAATGTCAAGCTGTGAAAGCTTTTCTTCCATTGTTGCAGGGTGCTCCAGCCCCTAAAACAGAACTACATAGGGCATATCCTGGATGGCCAGTGGGTTTATCTGTCCTTCACATGACCACATGCTATCAAAATGAATTTGAGGAGGGTACCAAAACTGGTTGAGTATAAAACCATACCTCAAAAAGTGTCAAATTGTTGCATAGTGTTGCTTTAAAGCTAGCAGCTTAAGATTTGAAAGCTTACCTATCATCAGTGGCTGAGGTTTAGTGAACCGACCATTATGACCAGGGGCCCTGCAGGTTTCTAGTTTATGGTTAACACACTCAAGAAAATAGTGCCACCATAGAGTGTGCCACGCACAACCTAAATGGCCTCAGCTAATTTTCAGTAAACGTAGAGAAAACATCTATTGACATTAACAGAAGTGAATGAGATTGCTTGGAGCATTGGACAGTGTGGCAAGCCTCATTTTTAAAAGAAATTGGTTGATTGAAACATCATCTTATAACATTGCTACCTTTATGGTTGTTTAAAGCAATGTGTAAGCCAAAGGATGACTCTTGTTTTCTGTAGTTTTGAGTAAACTCAGACGTACATTTTGAATAAATGTTCTTTCTAATACGTTTTCTTTCTGTTTTAGAGCACCAGATCAGTATGGCATGATCAATCAGAACAATAAGGCAAGATCAATCTAATCAGTAAGGTGTGATCAATCAGATCAATAATGAGTGATCAACCAGATCAATTTGGCGTGATCAATCCGTTTGTTTTGTTTCCACACTACCATGCAGTAGCTTTAGAAATATAGTATCACCAAGGAACATATACACATACATAAATGCACTCTCACATTCTCACTCACTCAGTCACATACAAAGATGCTTACAGGCTCACACATGAAAGCACACGCTGACCAAGAGAAAGAGAGCATTGTGGTTACATTTGAAAAAAACACTAAATATCATATATTACATTACTTAATTCAGTGTCATTGTGAATGTGAAAGGTTTTACAGTTTTTCAGGACACATGCCAGAATGTGAACTGAATTTTAATACATTTCCCATATGTCCATGCTTAGAATTGAACTCATATAAACCACTTCCGTCTTCTAGTGACAGTTTTGAGTACATGGTATAATGCTGAATCTGTGTGCCGTTTGATCAGTTCTAAAACCAAAGTCCAAGAGCAGAACAACTACAAGCAAGTAAGAGCGGCAACAACTAAGCCTGACTGTCCATTTAACTAACCATGTATTCTTTCTCACCGCTAGGGTGTGCTGTTCTAAAACAACACAGGAGATGCAGTGTGCATCTAACTCCATCAGGGACACAGTAGCAGGTCTTTCATCACTCATCTCTGTGCTCTACAGATATGCCCAATTACATGCAGTCACACTGTTTATGAATGTCTACAGCTATTTATCAATTCAGCATAAAGAGTTGTAGTCAACAGCAGAATATTTGGTAATTCCTATATGTTAGTGTTCTTGACCAGTATGGCCAGTCACTTTAGTCATATTGAGTTTTCTGTCTGATAGTCACTTGCCTTTGCACAGGCATGACACAGATAAGTACAGCAGAAGACTTAAACAGCATTTCTAACAGGCATCCAGACATGAAAGAAATCATAACGTTTGCAGACATGTGACTTGTGGTTGAAACCATGCTTCCTGTCTTCTTACTAGAATTCTAATATTAGCAGTGGAGGATTCTTATGCATATTATTGTGTCATTCAACATTCAGGTTCAAGCAAACTCCACTTACAGTAATCACTGTGATCATATATATGACATAAAGGTCATAAAGCCAAAAGGTCTTGTAGCAATGGAAAAGCATTTGTATAAACAATTACATTTCAATGACAGAAAGAAACAGATATATTTTAATGGACTGAGTTCTTGCACTGTCATGCACTTTCTTTACAGCACAGACACTCAAAAGAACATATGCATGCACACATCCAAATGCAGGCACAGCTACAGGTGTTTGTGCTCACACCTTTAGAGACTGTAGAAAGTAACGTCAGCAGTGGGCTACTTTAAATGCCTAAACACTACAGATATGCATTCCTTCTGACATTAACACTCTGTACGAGCCATAAGGTAAAGAAGTGGCTAATCATTTCTTTTGTAAATGTATGTTGCCTGATGTCTCACTGTAAGAGCAGTAAACTGAGAAACAAATAATGTGTTCTAACTAGGCCTACATACAGTATGCACACTCATACAGAGAAAGTTACAGAGAAACTTCCAGAACCCACACACAAACAGGCATAACTCACCTAACAGCAGGCCTAGAGGAGAGATCTCCATACTGTGTGCTACTGTGTGCCGTCCAGTTACTGAGTCATTGAGTGAAATGCAAGATACAGAGATGCAAAAGAGACAGACCGCACCTCCACAACCACACACCCCGCCCCCACACACACACAGACAGAACATGGGAGGATTGAAGTTGTACAGAGTGTGAGAGAGAGGGACAGTGATGACATATATATTTATTTATTCATTATAGTTTGACTGACTGATTAAACAGTTAGATGGATAACAGACAAAGCATTTTGGACTTAGATTAAACTTGATTTCTAAAGTGAGTGTCAGACTCTAAATGTTGATTGCTCTTTCGAAGTCATGCAGAACAAGGAACTGAAACAGGAGAAAACACAAATACACATGAATGTGAGTGACAGAGGAAGTGTTTGAGAGTTATTAGTGAGGGTTGCATTGCACTAGAGGTACAAGAAGTACCCTCTACTCTATTAAAATGTATACATGCAGATGATCATATCAGACTCTAACAACAGCGGATTTGTGAATATGTCACTATAGCAGTGGATAGATTCATACTTCTACAGCTCTTCTGAAAGTCAGGTGTTTGACTTCTGTGTGGTTGGGGTGGTGAAGAGGAAGGCCTGAAATCCTCATGTCACACAGAGACAGACGGGCTTCCCCTGACTGGCCTTCTGCTCAAAGTCTTCTGCTTGTTGCCACTTTTATTCTACACCACTGGTAATGTCACTTCCAGATCATCTGAGAAACACATTTGTTTTTATGACAAAGAAACAGCAATAACTAAAACATTCATTCTGTTGTGGAGTTCTAGTGTAGTTTTTCAATTTAATTTGTGTGTTTTTTGTATGTGTTACATTCTGTACAATCCTGCTTCTGTGAAAGAGGAAATAGAGAAAAGAGACCGTTTGAGAGCTGCTGAGTTCTGACGAAAGCCACAGAGTTAAAAAAAACAAGGTATGGCACAAGTGTGAACTTCAAAAGAGCGCAGTGCGGCTTTTCTCATGAAATACCCCTGAGTGTTGTTTTCAGTTGCCTTGCCTTTAGTATCAACTGTTAGAGTTGGAGATAAACAAGCTTGCTGTATTTATGACAGAATGCCTCCTTGTTATTTTAGTATGAGCAGATCAGAGTCGTGTACCAGTGGTGATGAATAGTGAACAAGGCCTTAAAGGCACCAGAGGAGCAGTCTGCAGTCTGCAGTCTGCAGTTCGAAAATGTTAAATATTTGGTCTTGATCAATACGTATATTTCCTTTGTAAGAAGAAGCCACTGTGTAACTTATATGAATCATATTTACTTATACTTATAATTGTTATTATGATGTAGGGGGCTGACAAACTATCATCTTTTGCTTTGTAGTTTGATGGTTGAGCTCCATTTTGACAACTGACAAAGTAGATGGTTAGTGTGTCCTTACTACACACAGTGCACAGCACAGGAGGCCATAACCATGGCTGTCTATGCATCTGTTGTGGTCAGTTGAGTTCTTTTCTGTGTCCCGAGCAGAGATGAAGCTCCATCATGGTAGTGCAGCCAGTAGCAGAGCTAAAGGGGAAGTGAGCACTGTCCCTTTAAGAAGAAGAAAACTAATGAGGACAGTGGTTGAAGTCACTGAGGTATGAGTCTGTTTATTGAATGTTAACTATGTCAGTTTCAGATGGCTTGCGGTTCATTGGTTTCAAAGTTAATTCACATGTGTTTTAATGCACTGTTGAAGGCACAGGTCTGCATATACAGGTAGTGATGCATAAATTGAGGCTTTGTGAAGAAAAGAGGACATGCGGTGTTTATCTATCTGTTGTGGTCAGTTGCGTTCTGTTCTTTTCTCAGTCCCGAGCAGAGATGAAGCTCCATCATGTCCATCCATCCTCTTCTCGTCTCGTCTCGTCTCGTCTCGTCTCGTCTCGTCTCGTCTCGTCTCGTCTCGTCTCGTCTCGTCTCGTCTCGTCTCGTCTCGTCTCGTCTCGTCTCGTCTCGTCTCGTCTCGTCTCGTCTCGTCTCGTCTCGTCTCGTCTCGTCTCGTCTCGTCTCGTCTCGTCTCGTCTCGTCTCGTCTCGTCTCCTCTCGTCTCGTCTCGTCTCGTCTCGTCTCGTCTCGTCTCGTCTCCTCTCCTCTCCTCTCCTCTCCTCTCTTCTCATTTCCTAAATACTGTTTTGTACTTGAAATACATATATCAGAAACACTCTACATCCATGCCAGAAGTCAGCAAAACATTTCCGGTTGCCCTCAAGAAAAGATCTCTTTCTCCCTCTAGTGGTCAGTATTTTGAAATTGTATAACACAACAGACCTAATGACAATTGTAACTGTTTATGACCGTGTCATTTTTTAGATTGAAGAGGACACAACATTAGCCAAAAAAAAAGGTTTGGCGGCATTGAAGGATGCACTAGAAAAACATCCTTCAGCAGTTAAAGCCGTTGTGGAGTTTCAAACACGCTTTCCAACCATGGGTGACCATAGGAACCATCCAACTGTTGGTCAAGTAAGTATGCAAAGACTTGATTTACATGGCCATTAGAAGAGGATACAAAAATGATGCATGCTGTAGGAAGTGAAATGTAATTAAACACATTATCATAACTTTCAAAAACCATAATTTTATAGATTGCTGATCTGAGTCAACCTGTGGACCCAAGAGTGAGAAAGCAGGTTGAGACACTCACCTTGGCTGGTGCCAGAAAGGTGAGTGAGATCAAGCGCCATCTACGGACATTCGTCACCGACGAGTTGTTCAGAGGAGAGACTCCACCTTCCTCAACACAGCGGAAGTACTATCCGACTGACAGGGACATATGGAACATCATGGCGAGAGTCAAGGACGCATCAAGCAATTCTACACAGGACCAAGCCAACCTGCAGGTAAGGAGCAAAATAATACAGTGAGTCAGTAACATTTGGCCTCAATATCATATAGACCATATATTTTTGATTTTAGGTTCCTGCAGACATTAATTTCCTTTATGCTTTAATTTCCAGGTTCTGTCCACTAGATGGTCCAGTCAAGAATCAATCATCAAGTTTCGTCCTAGTGAAGTCCTCGAAGATGGTAGCAAGACTAAGTTTCTGTTTTGTTACCAAACGGCATGGCAACAAAGACTGCTTCATCTCTATGGCCAGCAGATGTGCCTGTTAGATGCGACATATCGCACATGTCGATACGATTTGCCATTGTTCTTCTTATGTGTGCGCACAAATGTGTGTTACACTGTAGTAGGAATATTTGTTTCACACAGTGAGAGGACAGTGGACATCAGAGAAGCGTTGCAGGTCTTCAAGGAATGGAACCCTGAGTGGAACCCCTCCCACTTTATGGTGGATTTCTGCCAAGCAGAAATTGGTGCCCTGGAAGCAGAGTTCCAAGGTGTTGAAACAGGCCAGACAAGGAGAAGGAGGGAGGAAGTGGGAGATGGGATGGACAAGGGAGTGGTAGAGGAGTGAGAGATAAAGTAGAGAGGGAGTTAGAGAGAGATTGATAGAGAGCTGGTAGCAAATAAGGGTAATGCGGTCAAAGACATTGCTTGCAGACATACATGTACAGTGTCCTGTATTGCCACATTCATATATGTTATCTATTGTATATGTTTCTCTTGTGTTTTATGCAGATGCCAAGGTGCTACTGTGCGACTTCCATCGTGAGAAGGCATGGGTGGAATGGGCATGGGCGCAGATAGTGTGTACGTCAGGGGGGTTCTGACGTACACACATTCGAATGACCCTCAATCCGTCCCCCTCACTTTTATTTGAAAAAAAGAATGCGTTCTGTCTTTGCATAAGGCTAAACTCACAGAAAATCAAAAGACTAGTTCTAATTTACTGCTTTGCAACAACTCTCACAAAGCTGTCAGATCAAAGACGGACAATCATTGTGTTGAGCTGGGCAGGCTGCCTGCGTCGTCAGATTCTAATCTAAAAGTAACCGGTCTCTCTGGCGTTTACGTCTCGAGCCTGGTTTCCATGGTTACCCAGAATCATCAGTGGGACAGCTCGTAATTCAGGATCCAACAACCAACCGACACATGCATGATGAAGCCATCCAAACCGAAAAAGCAGAAAACAATTGCATCCTTTTTTAAAAAGGCATCAACTGTAGGTAAACTGTGCATTACGGTATCATATCACTTTGCATTTTTTCGGTTGTCTGTTCAGAGTAATGTCGCCGTCGAAGAAAAAAAGAGCAGAGACGGTCATTGAGAATAGCGTGAAGAGAGGTGCTAATTTCCCAAGGGGGAAGGGGGACTCGACATTCATTATTTATTATCCATTTTTCGGCAATTGCAACTTTCTGGAGTTGTCGGGGGTCTTTCGGAAATGTGTACAGTAGGCCTATTTGATTGTACCAATGCCAAGCCTCATGGTGCGTGTAAGTTGTTACAGGTTGAATCATGAGAAAAACGAACTTTAGAGCTAGAAAAATGCCACTGCAGTGGCGCTAACGTGATCAATTTACTACGAACAGTAATTTGAATTACTAACACTCAGTCAGATATCGTGACTGACTGATATTAGCTGAACTGGACGTGGTTAATATAAAATCATTTAGACTGGCGCAATGTATTCAATTTAAGGTGAATCAGTGTTTGCGTTTAGTATAGCCTACCTATTGAGCCTCCATTGAATTTTAATGAGTGAGCCTGTTGGCTTGTTATCTTGCCAGACACAGTAAATTATTTTGAGTCCAGAATCGATCTTTGTAGGCATTACTAACCCTGTAGACAAAAATGACTACACAAAATTACATACATTTTATTATTTTGAAGCTTTTGAAAATAAAATGTTTCTACTATGATGCTGGTTGACACACTAATTTTTAGTACAGACAGGAAGTTTGGCCTCCATAGCAACACAATATGTTGGCATATTACAATCTCTTCTAGAGATATCCCGTCTGGGACTGGTAGCCTCTGTGGTAGCTTGTATGTCCACGTTAAGTTACTGTTAATGGTGCTGCTTTAAACCAGTTATAATGTTTATAGTATATTAAAATGTTATCATGGTCCTGGCCTGCAGGTAGTTCCTGAAGATAGCAGTAAGACAGATGAAACTGAAAGTGATCCTCCGGAAGGAAGCAGCAGTAGTAGTGCATTAGGCCTACAGCTGGAAGAGGCAGAAGGAAGAGAGGGGGAAGAGGGAGGGACAGAAGAAGGTGAGAGAGAGGGAGGGTCAGAAGAAGGATGTACAGGAGATGAGATGGCAAGGCCAGAGGCAGATGGAGGAAAGGGAGAGGAGGTTGACATAATTACATATACAAAACCAAATCAACCTGACCCTAAATTTGTGAAAAAGCAAGTGTGGAAGGACCGTACTCTGTCATTCCAGAAAGGATGGTATGAAAAGCATCCCTGGCTGCATGTCAATCCGGGCATTGATGGCGTTCTCTGTTTTCAGTGCTCTAAATATCACAAAAGTGGAAAACCAGCTCAAGCCAAGTGTATAGACCCAGCTTTTGTAAGCGCCGGCTTTAAAAACTGGAGAAAAGCTCTGGAAAGATTCTCTGCCCACGAGAAATCAGCTGGTCACAAAGTGGCTGTCACAACAGCTGCATATGAGAGTACACCTGTAACTACACAGTTGAGCAGTGCAGTCAGTGTGCAACAGGCAGAAAGCAGAGAAAATCTGTTAAAAATAATAGGGGGTGTTATGCTCCTGGCAAGGCAGGGAATGGCCTTTAGGGGGCATGAACATCATCAAGGCAACCTTAACCAGCTCCTGAAATACAAAGCTGAGGGGGATCCCGCTTTAACAAGATGGTTGTCTGGAAAGAGGGGAGTGCACACATCTTGGGATTGCCAAAATGAGATGTTAGACTTGATGAGTTCATCCATCATCAGGGAAATTGCAGAGGAGATCCATTCCCTCCCAGTGTTACAGTATGCCATCATAATGGACGGGACAAGGGATATCTCAGGTGTGGAGCAGGAGGCCCTGTGTCTACGTTATGTTGACAAAGATTTGATGGTGCACGAAGAATTCATCGGGTTGTATGAGGTAACGTCTACAACAGGTGAAAATCTTGCCAGAATAATTTTGGATGTGCTGGTGAGATTAAACCTACCAATATCAAGCCTTAGAGGTCAGGCATACGATGGTGCTTCTAATATGTCTGGCAAATATGCAGGCGCACAAGCAGTGATCCAAAGAAGCCAGCCATTAGCACCATTTATACATTGTGGTGCACACTGTGTGAATTTAGTTACACAACAAGCTTGCTCAGCCTCCCCTTTCATAAGAAATGCCCTTGACTGGATTCATGATCTTGGCACATTTTTTGGTCAGTCTGGCAAACTGAAAGACCAATTCAAAGCCATTGCCGCATCTGAAGGAGAAGGGCCAGTGCAGTCTATCAGGCCTTTATGTCCCACAAGGTGGACAGTGCGCGCCCCTGCTATCCGTGCTGCTCTCGGGCAATATGGCACAGTGCTGCAATCACTAGATCAGATGTCTTTAAGCAATTCGGAATCTGCAAGTCGGGCAGAGGGCCTGCATGTTAGGCTGCAGCAAGGCAATGTTGTACTGGGGCTCATGCTGGCCTTAGATGTGGTCAGTGAACTGGAAGTGCTGAATAAATCTCTCCAGAAAAGCACCCAGACAGTGGAGGGCATGGTCTCTGCAGTCTCTGTTGTCCAAGAGAGTTTACGAGCCAAAAGAAAGCCAGACCACTTTGAGGCAATCTTCAAGGAAGCAGAGGATATGGCTGAGAAGCTATCTCTAGATCCCATTGCTCTACCTCGAACACATAGGCCCCCTAAGAGGTATTCTGGAACAGCACCTGCACACAGGCCAGCATCTGCTGTGGAGTACCACAGAGTGGAGTTCTACAAAGTCCTGGACAAAGTAGACACACAACTTACAGACAGGTTTATGCAGCCTGGGATAGAATCACTGAAGGAATTGGAGACCTTGCTGCTGACCCCCACTGCAAGCAATATAGGAGGAGATACCCAGAGAAATGCAGAGAAATATCCTGAGCTCCAGTGGGAAGATTTGAAGATTCAATTGGCTATGTTCAAGAACAAATACAATTGCAAAACCACTGCAGATGCTGCACAGACCTTAAGAGCAATGCCTGTGGAAGTTCGCGCCCTTTTTCCGCAAGTTGAGACAGTGGTCCGACTATTGATGGTTGTGCCTGCATCATCTGCTGAGGCAGAAAGGAGTTTCAGTGGCCTACGCAGACTTAAAACGTGGTTGCGGTCCACCACGACCCAAAAAAGGCTTAATGGAATGGCAGTGTGCCACATCCACCAAGAGAGGCTGGACAGTCTGAACAAGAAAGACATTGCCCAGCAATATATTCAGGGCAAGGATCGGAGGAGGGAGGTTTTTGGATCCTTCCTATAATCTGTTTCTGCATTTGAGGCCATTTATTGAAGTGTAAGCCCCATTGGGAAACTCCAACTCCCATTGTCATTGTGACACAGCACTCCACTTACCCATGACTGCCCCTTATTGAAAAGTCATGTAGAGTACTTATTTACAATTGTATTTTTGTATATACGTAGGCTTTGCTGTTCGTGTTTGTGTGTGTTTACAGCCTGCTCTTTTGGTTTGCTTAAAGAATCTGTGTACTTAAAGTCAATTCCTGTTTAAATAAAACCATTTTTGCATCCGTCATGTGGCATGCTTGGTGAGTGATTAGAAGCAGTAGTACCAATACGCTTTATTTTCTTGCAATGATGGGCAATTATGTTTGATAGGTTATGTCATGGCTGAGTGTAATAGCGCCCCCCTCGTCCCCCCCAGTTTCAAAAACCTATCTGCGCCCCTGGGAATGGGTGAGAAAGAAAGACCATGGTGTGAGTCACGTGCAGCACGAGGTGCTCAACCTCCTGAGGGACGTTGCAGCTGCCACCACACCCGAGGAGTACCAGAGATGCCTGTCCCAGCTTCACGAGGCAGAAGTCTGGAAGAACAACGGGAGGTTGCAGAAATGGTTTTCCAACAAGTGGCTCGACGATACCTGTATTAAGGTGTGTATTGTAAGGCTAATATCAGTGTTTCCCCTACAATGATATTAGTGTGGCGCCCCGCCCCCCCAACGGCCAATGATATTAGGGTGGTGCCCCGCCCCCCCAACGTTACCCTAACCATAAAACATGTAAAATTATACTTATTTTTTTACGTAAAACTGCTTATCCTAACCCCTAATCATTTAAGTGTTTGTGCCATCTTTTCTGTCGTATACAGAGGCAGTGGCGGCGCCGGGGGGGGGCTAGGGGGTGCTAGAGCACCCCCTAGATTGGCCATAGCACCCCCATAGCACCCCCAAGAAAATAATGGTTTATTTAGGCCTATTATTGTTATTTAATTTCATTCTGAGTTCTTAATAAAATGTATTGTGTGATAATAATATTTTAATCACAAAAGAAAATAACAGATTGAAATAAACAGATTGTTCACGTAGCACGACACAGACACTTTGCGCGTGAACGTGATTGTTCAATGAGTAGTAGGCTAAGTGACAGTAATCCTCGCGATCGGTCAATTCTAAGTCAAGCGTTCACAAAATCACGAAAATGGATCGGTATTTGATCCGCAAATTTCCTCGAGTTGAATAAGATGTTCAAGAGGAAGAAAAAATGCAAGAGGTATTGGATTCTGATTCTGATGTAGAAGAAGAGGAACGTCCTGGTCCAAGTCAACCCTTCACCTCTACTGAGGGCGCTGCTAGCCATGCTGCTAGCACCCTGGGTGACTAACGCATGAACGCCCAGGATGGTCCGAAAAGACCAATATTACAAAAATGTTGTGGAAAGCTTGCGCTACACTGCTTGTCAGGGGATCTCACAGCGAGGCCACATTGAAGATGAGGATTCAGCAAACAGGGGTAATGTCCGCGAGTTGCTATCTGTAATTTGAAAATTTGATAAAACCGTTCAGAAAAAGTTAGATAACAACCCGTCAAATGCAAAGTATGTGCACCATGACGTGCAGAATGAGATCATCAATGTAATGGCAAAAAATGATTAGGAAACAATTAAGGGATGTTTTAAGCATCGTTTTGTGTGCACTTTTTGATACACTTTTTGATCTCTTATTATTGTGGTTTTGAGTGCCTACTGTTTGGTCTCATTCATGTTTTTATTGATTGTGACCTAAAATAATATACACTTTTTGAAAGCATTTCTGACTCTTTGCCTGTTTAAGTTAATTCTATCTGATATTCTAATCTGCCGTCTTTAGTTAGAAGTATATTGAACTTGGTATGTTTAGTTTAATTTGTCGCACATGGTAGTGGTGACCTGGTAGTCATCGCAAACTTTAATCCACACTGAAGTAAGTGAAGTATTTGGGATTACCTTATCTATAACATGCTGCATCCATTTTGACCGTCGGAGAGGAACGCAGCTTTGTACGCGTCCGTCAGAAGTAGCCTAATGATAATAATAATACGATTGATTTGAATGACGCTTTTTATGTACCTCAAAGACGCATTAGAGATCAAACGTGTACACATATGTGACGATATGGTGGGGAGGTGTTGTAGTAGAGAAAAATGAGACTCATATGCTATCACCCTAATTTCATAGCACCCTCAGTAAAACGCCGAGCACCCCCATAGCACCACCAGAAAAAAATCTCTGGCGCCGCCACTGTACAGAGGTGGGTGCAAGCTTTTAAGGATGAAGACCTTAAGGTGGCCATCTACACTAACAACGGGGTGGAGAGGCAAAATGAAACATTAAAGTACTCGCACCTTGATGGCCGAAACAAAAGAAGCCTAAGTGAAATGCTGACAGCAGTTATCACAGACTTCCTGCCAACGGCATATCGGAAGTAAGCTGAAGTAGAAATTTTAAAATGATCTTGCATCATCATTTGAGTTGGTCAAAACAATGTAAATGTGTGATCAATATTCTTTATCTAAACGTATTGTTACTGATCTTATTCATTGAGAAACATTTAGATTTTCCTCCATAATGACACATTACTTGTACAAGTGACTATGAATTTATGAGTGTCTTGAGTGTAAATGTTTATTTCCTTGCCGTTTATCTGGTTCTTTCTTCTATCATCCTAGGTACGTTCAACTGAATGTTTCTTATAGTTCTTACTTTCGAAAATACCATACCAGCTTACCCACCTACCTAAAGGACAGGCCGAGAGGGATAGTGCTCCACATCATGGCAAGGCTGCAGGAAGCACGCGCCTATGAGGAAAATGACATCATCCCCATTGGCCCGGGAATCTTCCATGTTAAGAGCAGCAGCGAGCGCGGCCTACAGCACACGGTCAACTTCGGAGCCTATACCAGCATGCCATCCTGCACATGCAGAGATTGGGTAAGGCACAAGTTGCCATGTAAGCATTTCTGCTCTGTATTCAACATTAAACCAGAATGGGGCTGGGAGAAGCTCTCAGCAGTATATAGGGACAATCCCCTCTTCTCCCTTGATAGTGTACTCCTGTCTGAAAGTACCTGCAGTCCAAGTGAGGGAGACGTCAACAGCAGCTCACCATCCACAGAAGAGATACCATCCACAGAAGATCCACCGTCACCCTCACCCACAACATCACCACCAGTATACGGTGATCTCCCTGAAAAGCAGAAGAAGAGAGTGAGAAACCTGCAGAGGGAATGTGCCAGCCTGCTCAAAGAAATGTCAAACATGACCTACAACCTCCAGGATGAACAATACCTCACGTCCATGAAGGAGCAACTCGGACTCAAGTTGGAGGAAATGACCGGACACTCAACCCATGATGGGACCCTCCGAGTCAGAAGCCCCCCAACAAAGAAAAGAAAAATTAATCAACCAACAATCATGAACTATCAACAATTACCAACAACTAGCAAACACAGATCATCAAATAGAGTAGGCCGTCATGCTGAAATCATAAAAACAACTTTTCGAGTCAACTATAATATTTCCAATGATGTTGAAGTAAAACAAGATACCCATGTTGCTTTATAATGAATGCTTTTGTTTGTGCTAAGTTAATGCAGTGGCACTTTTGCTTGTCAACCTAATGGTACTTAGCTAGCAAGGACAGTTAATTCATTTTAGGCACTGCCATAACACATAAACACATGAAGGAATGAGTATACTTGCTGTACAGTTTGAAATTCTTGAACATGTGTGTTTCTAGTAAAACATGGTACTGTGTTGATTTATGGTTCACAAATGTCCTCAAGTAAATGGCCTATCTATATATCTATCTTATACAGACCCCTCTCTCACTCCCCACCCCCACTCAATACAACAAATAATAAACAGGTATTTATGCGTTGCATAGCATTTTATCAAAACCAAGACAGACAGCACTGGCATAGCGCACTGCATGATCGTATAGTTTGAACATTTCTGAAAACTTGCAATATATATACATACATATATACATACACATTCTTAAAAATGTACATTATGTACAAACCACATACCTGCATTCACAAATGAAAACAATTACTATCCAAAAAGCTATGCTGCAACAACGACTGCATTCAACTCTGAAAAATAGCATAAAATCCAACTGGTTGCAGCTAAAATATAATTTATGTTAGTTAAATCATTTACAAATCAACCTCCATCGTCAACCCACTACCGTTTTTTACCAACAAAACTCAGTTATTACAAACTATATAAATTTATATACAATCAATACTTAATAAAACGTAATAAAATATGTAAAATATTAGCGCTCCCAAAGCCTGCTCACCGTACAACGTAGTTCTCTTTCATCATCTCGTGTTCGAGATCCACCTATGGGAGGGACATCCGTACCCGACCTCTGCAGAAGCAACCAATTGCACCAAGTCTGGCTTTGACAGACAGCAGCGCGAATCCGATGACACAGGTAGCTCCGCCCCGCTACCGTGATATAAATTCTGAGGTAGCGCTGCACTTCTTCAGATGACATTCGCTTCTCGCGGATCGAGACCCTTAACTACTCTGCGCAAATTGACCGTAATTTGCTCGCTTTCACTGAACTGCCCGCAGGAGGACATATCCAGTAGCCCACCGGATTCGCCTCCGCCGGGCGTGATTGACGACGTTTTCGGTCAGTTTACTGTAAAAAAAAAAAAAAAAAAAAAAAAAGTTTTCCAGAAGCTCTCCAGCTTACTGCTTGAAAGCTAATACTTTCTTCGTCGAGCTTGCCATCAGGTTGCCCAACCTCATGTCTCTCTCGAAGCCCGCTACACCAGCTCTCGCCCAGGAGCCCACATCGCGTGCCTGCCCGGCCGCATGTGGTGCCCTCATTGCGGCCAGGGATGCCCATCCCTTCTGTGTAGTTTGTATGGGCTATAAGCACGCCCAAGAGGCGCTTTCTCTCCCTGAGAGTTGTAGTGACTGCATGGCTCTGCCTAGAAAGCTCCTATGCCGGAGGCTTAAAATTGCAACTACTCAGAGCGTCGAAGACCAGCATTGGTCTGACCAAGAGGGAGACGACGAAGTAATGAAGGCCCCGGATACCCTCCAGGGCCCGGCTCTGCTCAGTTGGGCTGACCAGTCCGAGCAGAACGCGTCCGAATTCAGTTTGGACCTTCCCCCACCGCCCCAGCTCGAACTGCCCGGCGCGGCTGAGGAGGTTAGTCTGATGGACGAATCAGAGGCCTCGGAGGAGGATGAACCCCTCGCTCCAGCCCAGTACCCACAGTCTTCCACCCTGCCTCATCAGGTGCTAATGGAGGTGTGTGAACGGGCTGCCTCCCGTCTAAATGTCGAGTGGCCGGCTCTCATTAACCCGGCTGACCAGGAGAGAGACGTCTACGACGGCAAACTCTTGTGCTTACCTCCAGGTCCTAAGAGACAGCTCTTGCCGGTTCTTCCCGCGTGTGCAAAACATATGAAGCACCACTGGGGAGACCCGCTTGACCTGAAGCACGGTCTCACGGGATTGGACGTGAAGGACATGTCCACCCTTGGCATGGGTGAGCCACCTACAATCGAGCCGTCGATTGCCAGGCATCTCACCCCTTCTCAGGGAGGGCTGCTCGCCCCGCCTAAGCCTACCCTCCCTAACAAAATGGATCGGTTTTCAGCGTCCATTTTTCAGAGCTCTTACCGAGCTAACTCGCTCGCCGTAAGAGCGCTGAATGTTTCCTCCCTCTTGTCAGCTTACCAAGCTGAACTAATGGAGGACATGAGCAGGATGCTCCAGGACGGCAGCGCCACACCAGCCCTGTGGAAGGAGATTGTCACAGTGAATGATCTGGTCCTGCGAAATGCCCGCCAGGCAGTCCAAGCCTGTGGGCGCTCCATGGCCCTGTCCGTCGTGGGTGAACGGGCGTTATGGCTCAACCTCTCTGGTCTACCCGACAACGAGAAGAGGCGCATTGCAGGGGCTGCCGTGGAGTCAGGCCAGGCTCTTTTTGGTCCAGCAGTCGCACTCATGCAGCAACGCTGCGACGACAAGAGGAAGGAGGACGAGGCGTTTAAACTTTGCTTGCCGAGGAAAATAGCCCCTCGCCCACCGCCGTCTCCCCGACCCCAGCAGGCGCCATTTAACCGCCCGCAACAAGGTCCCAATAGGGGCTACAGACCTCGCGGTGGCGGTCCCCGCCCGGGACCACAACAGCCCCAGCAGCAGCAGCAGCAGCAGCAGCAGCAGCAGGCTAAGCCGTGGGGCAAGGCGTCTTTTGCTGCAGCCGCGGCTAAGAAGCCACCCACCCCTAACGATCCCAAGAGGAAGCGGTTTACCTGACCGCCTACTCTCGGGGCTCCGTCCAGGTTCTTGGGCTGCCAGCCCATTGGACTCGCACCTAAGTGTTCCCCCGCTGAAGAGGAGAAGACTTGAAGCGGGTGGGGAGTGTTCCACCTCCCCAGTGTTCACAAAAATTCCAGCACCGTTCTCCGTGCTGAGAGGAGAGAGCCCGTTATCCCCACGCCAGAGCGCGTTAAAGAAGGGGGATGGGGGAATGTCCAGTGCTTTGAAAGGGTTACCACACCGTTTGCACTACACCACGTTCACATTCCCAATAAAGGCTACGGCCGTGTGTTTGAACGAAATGTATCAGAAAACAGGCACTATGAGGCCAAAGCCAACGCTGTCAATGACTCAGCCACCAGATGGCGACATTGCAGCGCACATGAGAGCGCTCACTCCTCACGCTCAGGTGCCGACGGAGTCGGCGGGCAGGCTTTCACTACACGTCACCGCGTGGAAAGCCACGGCCGCCCCCGAGTGGGTTGTCAGAACTATAGAGAAAGGCTACCGCCTACAGTTTTGCAAAAGACCCCCACTTTTCAACGGTATAATTTTCTCTCAGACGGAAGAGGGCTCAGGCCACTTCCTAGAGGAGGAAATCAACTCCCTTTTATTAAAAGGAGCAATTCGGGAGGTTCCCCTAAGCGAAGCAAATCAGGGTTTCTTTTCCCGTTACTTTTTGATTCCGAAGAAAGACGGTTCACTCCGTCCTATTCTGGACCTGAGGGTGTTAAACAAACATTTGAGACGATATCATTTCAAGATGTTAATGTTCAACACTCTATCACGCTCAATACAACAAAACGATTGGTTTACATCGATCGATTTGACAGACGCTTTTCACCACATTCGCGTCTATCCCCCCCACAGAAAGTTTCTACGCTTTGCTTACCAAGGCAAATGCTACGAATGCACGGTTCTTCCTTTCGGGCTTGCCCTCAGCCCCAGAACATTCTGTCTGTGTGTGGAAGCGGGGCTAGCCCCCCTACGTCTTGCGGGGATAAGAATATTGACGTATTTGGACGACTGGCTCATACTAGCCAGCTCCAGAGACCAGGTGTTACGGGACACACAACAGGTGCGGACACACATAGACTCCTTAGGCTTCATGGTGAACTATGCCAAGAGCAACTTCACTCCCTCCCAGATGGTCACATTCATAGGGCTGGAGCTGAATTCGGTGTCTATGCAAGCTCGCTTGTCACAAGAACGCATTCGTTCTCTAATGAACTGTCTCACACTGTTCAGAGAGGGAACAAAGGTGAAGTTCCGCACATGCCTGAGACTACAGGGCCTGATGGCTTCCGCTATACAGGTCCTGCCGTTGGGGCTATTGAGAATGAGAGAATTCATGAAATGGATTGCATCTCTCCGCCTCGACCCAATGCGCGATCTCCGTCGCGATGTGAAGGTATCGCACAAATGCACTGCATCACTGCGCCACTGGAAATCCGCGGAGTTTTATTCCCACGGCACTCCCCTGGGGGCAGTGAACGTGAGGAAAGTCATGACGACAGACGCCTCCCTGACGGGCTGGGGTGCAACCCAGGAGGGCAGGACGGTGAACGGTGTTTGGCCGGATTGGTTAAACTCGTATCACATAAATTACCTGGAGCTCCTGACTGTTTGGTTAGCTCTCAAACATTTTCTGCCCCGCCTACAGGGCCACCATGTATTGATCCGCTGCGACAATACCACTGCGGTGGCCTATATCAATCGACAAGGAGGAATGCGCTCCTCTGCTCTACACTGCCTGGCACGCGACCTGCTGCTGTGGAGCAGTCCGCACTTTCTGTCGTTACGCGCAACACACGTCCCAGGGATAATGAACACCGGGGCAGATCTGCTATCGAGGGGGAACCCACTGTTCGGAGAGTGGCGCCTCCACCCTCAGATAGTGGAAATGATTTGGGTGAGATACGGCAGAGCAGCCGTAGATCTCTTCGCCTCGCGCGAAAACGCCCATTGTCCTATGTACTTCTCGCTTCAGGACAAGGACGCGCCCCTCGGCGTAGACGCACTAGCTCACCAGTGGCCCAAAGTGCTCCTCTATGCCTTCCCCCCTCTGTGTCTGATTCTTCCCACTCTCGCCCGAGTGAGGGAACAGGGTCTAATGTTAATTCTGGTAGCACCCAGATGGCACAAAGCCCCATGGATGGCGGAGATAGTAACCCTGCTGTACGCGCACCCGATGGCGCTCCCAATACGTTCGGACCTGCTATCGCAGGCGAAAGGGGAAATTCACCACAACCACCCAGACCGGGTGGCGCTCTGGGCCTGGCCCGTGAAAGGCTAAACCTGTCTGCGTTGGGATTAACGCCCAACGTAGTAGCCACCATTCAGAGCGCAAGGGCTTTCTCCACTAGGTCTCTGTACGACTATAAGTGGCGAGTCTTTGAAAAGTGGTGTGACGTGCGTCATTTGGTGTCATATCAGTGCTCTGTCTCTGATATTCTCAGCTTTCTACAAGACCTTAAAGAGGAAGGGAAATCTTTCTCCACCATTAAGGTGTATTTGGCGGCTATATCTGCGTGTCACTTTGGTTTCAATGATGACACGGTAGGTCGGCACCCGTTAGTACGCAGGTACATGAAGGGTGTGCGACGCTCGTTGCCAATCTCGAAAAAGCTCGTCCCGTCATGGGATCTCCCTTTGGTTCTGGATGCGCTGTCACGACAGCCATTTGAACCTATTGGGGATATAAGCTTGAAATTGCTGTCACTCAAGACGGCCCTATTGCTAGCACTGGCCTCGGCCAAACGTGTTAGTGACTTGCATGCATTTTCGGTGCACACCTCATGCACTCAGTTCTCGCCCAATGGGGATAAGGTTTTTCTTAAGCCTAACCCGGCATTTGTACCGAAATGCTTCCCTACGTTCTCTTGCGAGGTGATAGAGCTCATAGCCTTTCACCCGCCCCCTTTTGCATCAGCGGAAGAGCGAAGGTTGAACAACTTATGCCCCGTTCGTGCCTTAAGAACGTACATGGACAGAACCAGGAGTTTTAGGCAGAGCGACCAGCTCTTTGTCTCCTGGGCCCCCCCGCGGAAAGGGATGCCCATTTCTAAGCAGCGCCTGTCTCACTGGCTTGTCGAAGCCATAACGAGCGCGTACGATTCAAAGGGGCTGCAACCTCCAGCGGGCTTGAGAGCTCACTCTACGCGAGGGATGGCTGCTTCATGGGCTGTGTTTCAGGGGATTTCCGTGCAACAGGTATGTTCCGCAGCTAGCTGGACTAGTCCGGATACCTTTGTGAGATTTTACCGGCTGGATGTTACAAGAACGCCGGTTTCTCATTCTGTTCTGAGCGTGGGATCGGCTTGAGTCGCACCCCCACGTTCGTTACGCTACTGCATTTCCCCCACTGACATAAACAATATTATTGTCATAAACAACATCCCATTATCTGCTGGGACAGTATTGTGATTGTGCTATCACTTTGGATGTGTCTGGCACCACTGCGCCGAGGGGACGCCTCGGCGTGGAGACCATCTGAGGCTGACAGTGTCTTGGTAGGCAAAGGGCAATCGGGGAGCTGTCCAGATCTCTCCCATAGGTGGATCTCGAACACGAGATGATGAAAGAGAACTAAAGGTTATACTGAATAACCCCTGTTCTCTGATTCATTGAGTGGAGAGATCCACCGAGTATGCCCCGCTTGCTTCACGAGAAGCGAATTGTCTACTGAAGAAGTGCAGCGCTACCTCAGAATTTATATCACGGTAGCGGGGCGGAGCTACCTGTGTCATCGGATTCGCGCTGCTGTCTGTCAAAGCCAGACTTGGTGCAATTGGTTGCTTCTGCAGAGGTCGGGTACGGATGTCCCTCCCATAGGTGGATCTCTCCACTCAATGAATCAGAGAACAGGGGTTATTCAGTATAACCTTTAGTTCTAACCTGTTATTATGACGTCGTGTGATTTCCGGTATTCCGCAATTTTTTTGATCCGATAAATACGCAACCGCAACTGGCCTGCTAAAAACTTAACTCAGCAACAGGCACAAACTCCCAGGGGAGCCCCTGCGGGCATTAGCAAATGACATTAAGAGCCTCACTCGGCGGGCATACGCACACATGCCACCTGATGTGCAGAGCGAACTGGCAAGATGTAGGGGTACAGCCAGAGTGTGGACATAATTATATTCAGCCCCTGCACCCAATAGAACCACAGAACTTGGCCAAAGGCCCAGCCAATCAGGGACTGGAGAGTTGGTGCACTGGCCAATGGAGAGAGCGGAGGGGGCGGGACAAGGGGCAGACGGAGAAAGTTAAGAGAGAAGATGGCGGTGCCCGGAGAGCCCACATGTGATTGAGAAAGAGTGACGGTAGGATAAGTCAGTTAATTGCAAGTTTAGCTCCAAGTTTGTTAGGTTTGTTCGTGTCCGTGTTACGGATGAATTACGGTAGAGTGGCCGTGTGGAGGAAGCAATAATCTACATCACCAGCTCTGAAGATCGCCCGGTGTTAATGCTAAGAAGTATAGCACGTTGTAGTGTGAGGTGGAATGTCCTAGCTAGTGAGCAAAGTGTTTTTATATTAGAAACTAGCTCGTCGCCAACATCGGAGACTACACCACGCCAGCGAACGAGGACAGCTAGCCGTTTCCACGACTACAGCCCCTGATGTGCCTGCAGCACACTCGCTCTCGCTCTCCCTCTCCCTCCCTCTCCCACGCCACTGATTGATGGTGTGGTTTGTAAGTAGTACCCTGCCACATGTGACTCCACATTGTCAATGAGCTGCAAAGTGTCCGGGACGGTAATATCCATCTTAGGAACATTTCCATACACTTTGATGACCGTGGCTCGACCATTTTGAACTATACGTTGAACAGAACAGTGAATTGCAACGAACAGCATACTGAATGTGAAAAACATTGAATTTTGATTGTGGAATGTGTTTAATGGGCAAAACGTTCTTTTGTTGCATTTATGTATAGGTTTAATGCATTTATGAATATATTTGCTAGTGTTATTAACACACAGTGGATTTGGTGCGTGTCGATACGGGGAAATGATATTTTGTGTTCCGGCTATTGTGCCTTTTGTTTCAGTTAGAAGAACTCACCGGTGAGTAGGACAGGTATCTGTGTTAAGAATATTGTCATGAACAGGGTGGAAAGTGTTTCAGTGTGAAATAATTGTTTGAAGCTTTAATTAAATAATACATTTAATATAACTTTTTCCTATGGTTGGTTCCACCTGTTACAAAGAGATCAGAGCTCTGTCCACCACTGAGCAGTTGTGCACGTACAGCTGGAGCACCCTCAATCTCTGCAGGCTGCATTGGAGTTGGCAGTGGAGATGGAGTTTGTGTGTGGTGCACCAGCTGGAGGTAGCCACAGTGAGAGCATGCCCATAACAAGATTGGCAGTAGGCACCAACGCTAGCCTGGAGAAGCCAGTATGGGCATCTGAGCTGACAGAACTGATTCGGGCTATGTCTATCCAGTCAACCCGTACCCCGCACACATCACCCAGGATGTGTTGGGGGAGTGGCCAGCCTGGTCACCTCCTCACACAGTATTACATATTTGGTCTGGATTCATAAGTAGATTTTCTTTACAGTTCAAAGTCATGGTGTAAATTATATGAATCATATTTAATTAGAATTATGATTGTGATGAACAGTGTTTTTCCACTGCATGTGCAACCGCTCTGCTCATCTATTCCATGAAGTAGCTGGTGTGTGTCCTTTCGAACCACAGCTCACAGCACGGACAGGATACCAGACCAAAACCACAATATCTCACCTCCTCCCACTGTGCTCATTATAACAGTGTACATTTTGACAAAGCCACAATTGATTTACCGTTGCTGACAAATTATCATTTATTGGATGTTTAAGCCCCATTTTGACAACTAACCATCTTTTTTAAATAATGTGTTTATTGGTCAAACCACAAAGCATATTACAAACTGACTGTTAAGGAATTGACCACATAAAGGGAGGGGTCTTGCATTTTTCTCAAAATAGGAGTGACCACACATGAACAGGAAACAAATGTGGTACCTGCCAACCACCCGTGTCCTATTGAGAACATACAAATATAAAATTGATCAGTGTATCAAACAGATTTTTATAGGTTAAATTAAATAAATAAAAAAGATGGGAAGATGAAAGGGGGGGGGGGGGGGGGGGGGGGTGTATTAGCCAGTGTCAATTAATGTTAGACGGTTCATGAGCAATAAGAAGGGATCCCAGGTTCTGTTCAATTTCTTCATGGATCCCCTGACTGTGTTTTTAATTATTTCAAGATGCAGAAATTACATTAATATTTTAACCAGGAGGTTGTGCCCGGAGGTTTAGGACTCTACCACTTAGCAGTATCTGACATTTGGCTATAAGTGCAGCACATACAACAAGGTCAGCCTGGTAGTTGGTAAACCTGCCCACCACAGGAGGCCATAACCATCTTTGACAGCGTTAATTTCCTCCTTTGTGAGTCTGTCTATGCATCTGATCTCTCACCACCAACATGTTTTTACTGTTCCTACTCTTCTTACCCGTAACAGTAGCCCTATGAGTACACTCAACCCCTTTCCCCCCAACACACACACTTTGAAACTCTTTCCGGCCAACCTCAAGCATATAGGCCCCCCTTTTGTGCCCAGGTTCTGCTTACGGTTCCTTCATGATTTACAGTTTTTTTTCTTGCCCCTGTCACCATTGTGCTTGCTCTTAACAAAAGGTATCTCAGTTGGAAAGAACAGCCGACCAACAAAAGAAGCAAAATTCAATAAAAGAGGGAAGACCAAAAATTACTCCAGCGTGCCTAAAAACAAAAAAAACAGCAGAATTCAAAGGAGTAACGCTGCTGTGCCTAACAGGGGAACAATTTCCGTAGCTCCGACACAATAACACCAGTACGTCGTTCACTTACCTTTCTCTGGTCCAGTTGTTTTTCAACTCGGGCCCAGCCGCCACGAGAACAATAACCATCTCTCTCTCTCTCAATCTCTCTCTCTCTCTCTCAATCTCTCTTTCGCTCTCAATATCCGTCAGGATCTCCGGGGCAATCTCCCAATGAATCAGTGTGACTGGCAGTGACCCCAGTCCCAGGTGTTCCCAATAGCTGACCTGCGGGTCATCTGTAATACAAGAGACAGCCAAACAGCCCACCCAGCAACCCAAAAGAGGCGGGCCGTCACACTTCTCATTCATGCTAGTTCTTTGGTTTTAGCTGTGATGTGAGATCTGACTGATGCAGCCATCTCTAACCATGTTCCTCATCTGTAATCAAGCACATTCTGACTGACCCCCAGGTGTCTTAAAGCCAAAGTCCATATGATAAAAAAAGACATTGGGCCTCATTCTCGAACGCAGTTGAGAAGAATTTAAGGACTTTCTTCTAAACTCCACTTCGGTGGATTTAGGAAAACATTTGCCATTCTCGATAGTTTTCTCATCTGGGATTTTTTCTGAACTTCAGAAGACTTTCAGAACGCGAAATAGCTGTCGTAAGTTTGCCGGAGTCTTCTCAAATGCGATTCCTCAATGCGTTTCCTCAAGTAACTACAAGATGGCCCGCGGGGAATCGCATTTGAAAAAATAGTCTGTGTTAAAAAGGTTAATGGTTGAATTTGTGAGAAACTGTTGGTGATTGCGGTCACATTAACTCTACAGCTATCCTCGGATTAAAATAATTATAATAATAATAATAAATACGAAAATATGTGTATCATTAACAATAGCGTTTCACATTGTCACATAGTCATGATTCTACGAGGCATTGTGATGTCATTAAATAAATAAAAGAACTACACCAGGATGCTTATCCAGACTATTCTCATTTGTAGATCCACGTTGGTGGAATGAACTGCCTAGCTAGCACTACCAGACTACCTTTAAGAAGCTTTTGAAGACCTAACTCTTCAGAGAGCACCTCCCTTCCTAACTGACACTTCGATTAGTGCTTCACCTGCACTTACAGCAGTTGCATTCCTGCACTTCTTTTTTCTTTTCTACCTCGTTTTTCTATTTCTTATGTAAAGTAGTATTTATTGTTACACTAGGTCTCTATTGCTTGTAGCTTGACTGTTTTTCCCTTGTACGTCGCTTTGGACAAAGTCGCCTGCTAAATGACTGAATGTGAATGTAAATGTACACAAACACAGCAAATGTAAGTGAATAAATACTATCCCCAATTGCGTTAAATAGTGGAATAGAATCGACACATAACGTCCTGCAGTACCTCCATGTCTGCACCGGTTAAGTTAAATCTGCGTTTTTTGCTCCCTTTCTGCTTAGACATGACTTGCCTTACGAGGTGCTTTTGTGTGGATTCGTGGATTCCGAACGCATACATTTCTACGGTTGCGTGCCCTAATAAAGAACTGGCGAGGCGTGTATTTATGCAAATCCACTTTCACGAGAATGCGCATCAATTTAAGAAACTAATCCGGGGGGAACGCAGTTGAGAAGACTTCGGCTGCTTATGAATGCATTTTCAAGGGTGCAGGAATGCGGCGTAAGTGTTTCCCTTACGTCGTTTTTACGAAGTCGTGTAGGACACATTTCAGAAGAATTTCAGAAAATGATCGAGAATGAGGGGCCCATTGTTTTCCACCAACAGGGACTATTTATTTCTGCCTACCCCAGGTAAAAAAAACACAAGAGAGTATTAATGAATTACGTTTATTTCCAATATACAAAATACATATTTAATGAAAACAGACAATAAAATGTAAATTTGAATACAAAATATATACAAATATACTATGTGTAATAAAAACAAGCATATGAGACAGTCATACTGTTCAAAGTAATTTATTTTTAATGAATAAAGGTTTAATAAAATATATAAAGATAATTTAGTAATAAGCAATCAACAATGCCTATAATTTGCTAAATAAGTCTACAGCAGATAAAATGACCTTGGAAAAATGCATTAGAATGGAAAGGTGTTATGATGTTGAGCAATAAGTAACTCCAGTAACACATGAGTTAAATGGCTGCCACCTATTGTATGTTATGGGACATGAACTTAAAGTTTTATACCGTCTTGAAACAACTCAAATTAAGGAGTGATTGCCCTTATTCTGTTCTTTTCCAAGCATATTCATTATGTCACATTACATACAAGTTGCAACAAGTTGTGTTACTCATTTTTATAAACACACACCAATTCTGTACATGGTCATTCTGTGGTGATTTCCCATAGAGAGAAATAAATACAATTCAACAGTAAAGGCATTTTACAAATAACACACACGTGAAAAAATTACATCGCTTTAGAAAACACAATGAGAACACAAACGTATAGATTTACTGTAAAATAAATGCTCGAAAGCACATAAGTAAAAAGTAGAATCAAATCCAGCCGTGAGTCTCTTGGATGTTAGGGAAGTCCTAAGCCTTGGTAACAGGCACATGGGGCATTATGGATGTTATAGCATATCATCTTAAAGGAAAAGAGTTTGATTGTCTCCAAAATAAATTATATGACACATCTTATAAGTCTACAGACAATAAAGTGAACTTGTAAAAATGCATTAAAATAAAAAAAGGGGTTATGATGTTGAGATATATATGTAAATACTTACAGTAACACAGAGGCTAATTGGCTGACACCTAGCGTACCTTATGGGAGTTGAACTCTTTGAGCCCTTCACAGTTTTAAGGCAACTGTGGATTGATTAGACCATTGTTGTTATTCTGTCCTTTCCAAACATATTCATAGAGGTATGTGGCTGTTTACATTTATAAGTTACACATTTGAGGAAAAAACATTGTTTTAGAAAAAACATAGAGAGCACAAATGCTCTATTTCAAATAGTTGCTCAAAGGCATGAAAAAATAGAAGCGAAAAACAGCCGTCCCTCTTGAACGTTTGGGAAATCCTTAGCCTTTGTAACAGATACAAGAAGCTTTATGGATGTTAAATCATCTAAAAGGGGAAAAATAGAGTTTCATTGCCTCCAAAATAACTGATATAAGGTACACAATATACACACTGCTTGTATAATTACTGTTTCAGCAAATACCAATACTGATGTGTTATTATTCATCACTCAACTGTCTGATATTCATTTTGTTCAGGCCTACGGTGGCCTGCTCTGACCTCTCCCTTTCTTTTCCTCAGTTACACGTGTTCCTCTGCTCTAGTGTCGGAGGGAACCACATCATCATATTCTTCCTCATCATCTAGAGAAGAAGACAGAAGCTAGGAGGATTGTCTTCATACACTCCACATCTATCTTTTTGTAAGATTATCAATGTCAGGTCCATAACACATAACAACAATAATAACTTTTGAAATATTCTATGCATTTTCATTATACAAACCAGTTATGATCTTTTAGATTATTTTATATCTCTTATATATTTTTTCTCTTTTTCTCTTTTATATCTTTTATTGTGTGATGTGTCCCTGATTGTTTTAGATCTTTTACATCTTTACATATTTGAAATGTGTGAAATGTTACTGTTTGTGTTGGATTCTTTTATTTTGTGAATGCTCCTGATTGTGTCTCTATGTAAAGCACTTTGAGCCGCATTTTTTTGTATGAAAGGTGCTATACAAATACAGCTTTATTATTATTCTTATTCTTATTATTATTATTAGTAGTAGTAGTAGTAGTAGTACCAGTAGTTTGTCAGTGTGAATGCTTCTGCAGATGGTAGAAAGATAGTATATACATTTTTAGTTGAACAATATGTATACCTTCTTGAGAGTCCTTGGATGATTGAATAGTTTCGTAGACATCTGTAGCACCTGTCTCAGATTGAAATGGGTTATAGAAATGAACCCATAATAGTGCACAAAGAGTTCAATGAATCTGTCCAGATATTTTAACATATGAACGCACTAACCTCTCTGCAGTGGCATATATAGGGGGGTGATAGTGTCATAGACATCAGTACTTCCTATGGAGAGAAAAAGATTGAAATGATTACACTGAGAGGGATTCATTCCTATAACTAAGATGCTCCAGTAACCATACCTCACCTCACCATCCTGTGACAACTGTTCATCCCACAATTGCAGTTTGCCATAATTGTTATAACAAGGAAGTCTCTAATAAGTAAGAAACCCAATATATTAACATATATAACACATACACCATACACTGTACCAAAAGAGTGAATCTTACTGCTCTGCAGAGGCATATACTCTGACTCAGATCCCCCTCTTCCTGCAGACTGACTCTGGTCCTGGTCTGAACTCTGATTGGTCCTCATCTGCTGCTGCTGCTGGTCTCTACAGGGACACACAGATCTGTCTATAATGTCTGTCAAAGTGATGATGAATGATGTTGAGGTGACACCTTTGAAATAAAACTGTATTGTACTTTAACAATCACTTTTGACACTTCACATTTTCATTGTCATGAATCTTGCCATCTATCTGTTTAAGACTTGAGATGTTTATAAGCTTCAGTTTTACTTTTTCTTTACCTCATAGACAATATTCATAGCCATATTAAAATGTATAAGTAAATATATGAAATGATCATTGTGTATGTGTGTGTCTCTGTGTGTGATTGTAGGATATTTTTTTTATCATGTGTTACTCTGTAAAGAAGTAAATAAAAGATTCATTCAGGGGTCATGGTAGTTTTGGTGGACCTATAGTTTATGACAATCTTTCTGTGATATGGTCCTATATCCCTCTATGGCAAGGTGTTGCCTTGAAGCAACATGGACTTTTTGACCTTGTAAGAAAAAAAGGAGGCATTTTTAAAGGTGGTCTATACCCTTGAGAAACCAATGAAAATGCAGATTGGTGGTCACGTGCTCTACAGGAACAGATTTTGAGTTCTCTTACTGCCCATGCGGCCACATGTCAGATCGTCATATTTCTCCTGTCTGAAAGTGTGTTTTTCTAGCCTGGATACCAGCCTAAACTCCGCCCACAAAATTTTTGGTCTGGGAGATTCAGTCTGGACTTGAGCTAGTTGGGAGAGATTTAAGTTTTCGAAAAAGTTGAGAAAGCAATCTAAACCAATCAAATTGTAAGGGCGGGCTTTATACGTTGATGGACAGATGACCAACCAACACTTGAGTTGATTAGATAGATAGAATATACATCGAACAAAGATGGCGCCGTCTCGGGAGCTTAGTGGGACATATTTTATATGATTTAAGCTATCTACACGACTTTTTTTTATGTCTACATTTACTCGGTTAGTTGTGTATGTGCAACACGAATGTTGCCGAGGATTGTAGGTCTTAACTGAAGCACTCTAGACCATTATTGATAGGTTATGCTAACGCGTAGACAAAAAAAACATTGAAACAAATGGTAGCTTCTAGCCTTGAGTGCTAATTAAGTAACGTGAGCAGGCATATCTCAACAGACATGACAGCGCATTCATTTTGAAAGAGGAACAGAGAAACACGATCAAGGCATTTGTCGATTGAAAATATGTTTTTGACGTCCTTCCTACGGGATCAGGTAAAAGTTTAATCTATCAGATGGTAATACTACGTTGCTCTGATTGGTTCTAGGTATACAATTCAGCGAAGAGGCATTTTCTTTCCTGGTTTGTTGAAACACGCCCCATAATCACAGCCCAATGGTTCAGTATCAGACTCATATTCTGACTAGAATTATGAGTATGACATCGTCAGGCTAGTGTTTTTCACCATTTTTCACCAATCCAACCCCCTCAAAGAAATCTGAACATCATTCACTGATGAAGAGAAGTATTTTCAACCATTTCAGGAAAACTATAAACATTCATTATTTAGTAAATAACGAAAAAAGGGTATGTTGCCCTGAAGCAACACTGTATCATTACGGAATCATTTTTGAGTTTCTGCCAGTTTTAATCAATACATATCTTACTCTTCCGTAATAATACAATGTTGCCTGAGGGCAACGGCTCATATTTGTAAATGCTTTCTAAGGAAGAATGACATTTATTTTATGTCAGGCACCTCAAACCTATCTTTGTTTAAGTGTTTTGTTGAATTGTAAAGTGTTTTTTAGGAGATTTGATGTATCTTTTGTGTTATTAGATGAAATATTGTTTTTTGTACCACGATGGTACAGAGTTGCCTTGAGGCAACACATTTATAAAACTTAAATAAAAACATATTTTTTTAAAAACTTTGTTGATTTTGTTATTAGAGTCCATTTTAAGCTAGAAAAACTATGCAACATTTTTTTTGCCATTGGGATCATAATGCGTACCATAGAGGGATATATATATTTATATTTATAGTATAATGTTAATTAATATATAACTCTTTCCTGTTAAATATGTTCTAGGTGTTCTGTGACACCAGAAGCCTGTTTCTTGATTCACACAGTAGGAGTCAATCAGTAAATTGTCTTTGTCTGTTAATGATGTTTTCCTCCACAGCCATGCCCACAGCTAAACACACACACACGCACATGCACACGCACACGCACGCGCCCGCGCACGCACACACACACACACACACACACACACACACACGCACACACACGCACACACACATACACACAGACAATCCATGACCTGAATTTCAGAACAAGTCTCAGCTTCCCATTTTAAAAATGTAGCATTGTAAAGAACAAAAAACTTACGGGTTTGGTGTCACTGAAACTGAACCTGAATCTTAGGAGACAAAATTTCAGATGACATTGTTATGTCAAGTATTCTTCTTTTTACATTAATTTAAACTAAAAAGAGACTGTTAATTTGCATTGAATACATTCAATATCTCAGGTGCATCACTGATTTCCAGATGAACGTATTGCTCTTCTCTTACCTTTGACCTTGCGTGAGCGATACAGTAGGACTAGTAAAATGACCAGAGCAAAGGCTATAAGCAGTCCCACCACTACGCCCACTGCTACCACCACACTAGAGGACTCAGAATCTGAAACTTATAACACAACAACGCACATCAACATGGCCGTCACTGAAAATCTAATTCCACTGATAAAAACCAATACATAACTACTAACCTTTCCAACCTCTGACTGTGACCCAACTCTCTGGTGAATCTCCTTTCTCTGGGTACCTGCACCTATAGACTCCTTCATGTGACTCTGAAACTGCAGGGATGGTCATCTCCCCTGTGGTGGAGGTCTGGAGGAGTGTCCCATCTTTATAGAAGTCAGCACTGATGTTTGATGGCTGACGGCGATATCTACAGCGCAGGGTCAGAGGATCTCCCTCAGTCACAGGATGGGCAGGACTCTCCAGGATCACATCACCAGCTGTACACAGAAGATCAGTTGGTTAATTTATTAACATAGTAAGCCTACCAACAGCACTTAAAGTTTCAAATTTCAGATGATTCAAAAGGGATCTGACAAATTACAAACAATTCCTTCACTGCCAAACCACCGTGAGGAAATTTATATCAGATAAATTATATTTAAAATAACAGAATTAATTATACTAAAAAGAAGCAATGCTACACATGTTCAGACATTATCAAATGATGCCTGATTACACTCACCATGCACTGTGATGTTGACAGGATTACTCTGCTCTCCAGACTCAGACTGACACCAGTAAACTCCACTATCATATGTATATACTGAGCTGGTGCTGCAGGTGGATCCTGTTTCTGATATCCAGAGAGTGGGACACTTTGATATCCCTCCTATGCCTGTGAACCACCTCAGTCTCCATCCAGTAGAGTTGCCCTGAACCCCACAGCTCAGTGAGAGAGACTCGCCTGCAAAGATCTGGGTCCAGTTTGAGTGGATGATCACAGAAGCTGGAGGAGACACACCTGAGACAGACAGTAAAAACAAACAGGTAGAAATAAAAGTCCCCAAGAGACACTCTACGTCCTGAAACTGGATACCTGGTTCTACACATAGAGAGTGTTTATCTCACCTGTGACCCAGAGGGGCTGAAGGTGGCTGAACTCTGTGTGATAGGCCGGCTCTCCTCTCTCTGCTCTGCACACAAAAACCCCTGTGTGTCTAAGAGCAGCTGGGCTAAGAGTGTAGGAGCCTCCAGCTCCACTGATTCTGTCTGAGACCAGCTGTAGATAATACACCTTGCTCTCATGTTTCATATATACCAACTCAGGACTGTAGGGGGCAGTCTTGTACCAGTGGAATCTCCAGCCTGTAGTGGAGCCTGTAACCTCACAGCTCAGAGTCACTGAGTCTCCTTCAGTCAGCCACATCTGTGAAAGGGAACCCAGAACTGCCTGGGCTTTTTCTGTTTAAGAAGAATCGAAAGTTGTGAAGTGCAACACAACAGCTTCCACAGGTACGGCCTTCAGATATGATACATCAACAAATGATGCAGCAATCAGTGTAAAAAAAATGTCTTTGTCACCTGACAATTCGTATTCCAATACAGTTTGCAAACACACTTTCAACATGTGTCAATTAAATACACATTTAATATAGAGAGTAAATGGAAATTCAATGATCACATACTGACCTGAAGAAACTGTAATATCAACAGCAGCACTTTCTTCTGATTCTTTTTCATCACGTTTCCTTTGTCCTTTACAAGTGTAGTTACCACTTTGTGATGGATTGATTTCATATACCTTTTCAGGCGTATAGACTCCATCCCTGTAGAGTGTCTCTCCATTTCTAAACCAGCTGTACCCCCAGTCACTGCTCTCCCCACTCTTTATGTCACATCTGAGAGAGACCTTTTCTCCACTGAAGAAATCTGTCCAGTTTGATTTAAGGGTAACAGAAGCTTTTGGTCTTTCTGTCAAAGAAGAATTACAATTCTGAATTACTTTTTATTTGTTTTTTGAATTAAACATATACATACATTATAATTGTATAGGTAACCACTGGACCACTAATCCAACTTCATTTTGAAACATTCTGCACATTAAAAGTATGAATATCATAACATACATTGAATCATATACATTATACTACACTGATTTTAAGAATACAGTCAGGCTATGAATAATCTCTATATATCCTGTAATGAACCAAACTAACCTGTAACCTTTATCTCAACTGCATCACTATACTGTGTGTGATAGACTGGGTCTCCTCTCCCAGCTCTGCACCAGTACTGTCCTCCATCATAGACTTTAACAGAGTTGATGCTGTAGGAGTTTCCATCAGTCTGGGTCATAGGATCAGAGGTCTGTGTGTCTCTGTACCAGTAGAACACCAAACCAGAGGAAACACCCAACTCACATGTCAGAGTCACTGAGTCTCCTGTGAGGAGCTGGTGAGCTGGACTTAATGTGAGTTTGGGCTTTGATGCTGAAGAGCATAAAATATAGTCATTGTCAAACACATCTAAATAAAGTGAGATATGGTGTAACACTCTTTCACACACACACACACACACACACACACACACACACTTTGTTATGTTAACTGATCTTGCATTCATTTCAGCTATTTTAAGTAGACTGTATTCACCTGTGTGAATGATAGAGACGGGGTCACTGCACTGAGACTTCTTTGGTTGACCTCCTCTACGTCCCTCACATGTGTACTGGACAGCTTGATCGGGAGGAGAGATGATGATGGTCTTCATATTCTGGCCGGTTATTGGATTATTGTCTTTATACCAGTCATACTGATCCCAATCTCTGTACCCTGCTATGTCACACCTCAGAGTGACTGTCTCTCCAGGGTAGTATGGACTGTGAGGAGACACTACAGCCAGTGTAGCTTCAGGCAGAGCTGTGGAGGCAAATCACATGAAACACATCAAGATCACAGATTTTTAAATGTCAGATGAGGTTGAAGCAAAAAAAGAAAAACACATCCTCATCAACACTGCCACCACTGAGTACTTCCTGCAATGGAAAAAGACCAAATGGAGACTATAAATAATCACACTCTAAAGATGTAACTCACCTTTAACAGTAAGATAAACACTTCCACTCATCTGTGATGATACAGGCCTGTCTCTCTTCTCTCCCTGACACCAGTATTGACCCGCATCAGACTCAGACACTGTGATGGTGTGTGTGCTGGTGTCAGACTGAAGAAGGAGATTACTGTTTCTGTCTTTATACCACTTATACTTCCAGACACCCTCAGGCTCTATCGCACACTTCAGAGTGACTGTCTCTCCAGTGAACACTGGACTCTGTGGCTCTACAGTCAGTGTAGCTGTGGGCAGGGCTATTGAAGTAAAGCAAAAAGGTGAAAATCAACCCATAATTCTGCTTTTTTTTTATGTATCCAGACTGACCTCCAAAGAAGTTACACAAATGTCTTGTGAGGTATAATTATTGCTGATAAGATGTCATTTCAGTTCAGAAAAAGTGATAGGGTTCAAATTCAGTGGTGCTCACATACCAGATACGTGCAGTTTTACAGTCTCACTCTGGACATTTTGACCATCAGTGCAGGTATAGTTACCGCTATCGGACACAACCAGAGACTGTATTGTATATTCATTATTGTTACTCCATTCCCGAACCACATGACCATCTCTAAGCCAGCGGTACCATCTTGAGGTGTCCTGTCCCTCTATGCTGCATCTGAGAGTGACAGTCTCTCCACTGTAGAACTGTGATTGGCCAGGGTCCAGTACAAGAACAGCTTTGGGAGTCTCTGTTAAATCACATGACAAAAATGATGTGGAGATGTGAAGAGATTATCGTAGTTCTTCAAATCAAATGCTGAAGAAATAGTTTTAGCTCTGAAGATATACCAAATGCTTCTGAATGAAATATGGCAGAATTTAATTATAGACTATTTAATTGTAATAAGACTGACCATATAACATGGAAAGAAATAAAGATATGATGCACACATGATGTTGACACATTCATTGCTGAGTCATTATTATGTCATCACTGTCATTTAACTTTATATTGCTCAGGGTTTGTGGCAGTAAGTAGATCATTGATTTCTGAACATCACAGAAAGCAGGATACACTGTTGCAACAGATGATATAAAACTTGCTATTTGAGACACTTGCTAGCACACACACACACCCACACATTGCATATTCTGATGTGTTTGCAGAAACATAATGGTGAGTATGTAACATCCAAACGTATCACCCTCCCAAATGACAACAGCACTACGTGGGTTTACAGTCAGTCACACTGGAAATAATTCAGATGTCTCTCTCTGATCAAAGTATACAGAGCCTTTCCCCCTGAACTGGCTTTGCAGCCTACATGTGTCAGTGGCAAATATGTATTTCTAATAAATCAGTTGGATGGACAGGAGGCAGAGACTGCAGTCAGTATGAATTCAAACCATTATCACAATTCTAATTTAAAAGAATAATTTTATTTTTAGTGCTGTCAAAGTTAACGCGTTAATCTATGAGATTATTGTGGCCGAGATTAATGCAAGAAATTATTTTAACGCAGTTAACGCAACTTTGTTTACTTCCAGTGTACGTTGACCTCCAACACCAAACCGCAGTCAGTTATATAGGAGAGACCGATACGGTTTAGTTGAAGATGGAGAGAGCTGAGGGATTGTTGAGCGGAAAGTTTCTGTTTAAGAGGCAAAATGACGGAACAATCGACAAAACTAAAGTGGTATGTAGCATTTATCAAGCTGAATTTTGCTATCACGGAGGCAGCTCGTCTTTAAGTTATCACCTTAATAATAAGCACCCGACAGAAAGCAGTCCCAGGTTAGATAGTCACCAACCCACACTCTACGACTTCTTTAGGAAAATAACTAGGCCAGACCGGTTCGATAAAAGGTTACCAACGCTTTAGCAGCTTGGGTAGCCAGTGACTGTCGGCCTATCAACATAGTTGAGGACGGTGGGCTGATTCAAAATGCTTCAGGGGACTATTCTTACGATTTACTTTCGAGGGGCACCATTGTGTTTTCCAAAAAATACAATTAAAATACTAAAATACACGCTGTCTGAAGTGATTACTCGTTAACCTATAAGATTTAGTTTTAAGAAGAGAAACAAACTTTGAATCAAGATTAATCGAGATTAATGCATTTCAATAAGTTTAATTAGTTAATTTTTAATCTATTGACAGCTCTAATTGTAAAATACATACTCATTGTAATGTGTGAATCTTGAAAGCAATTTACTAAAATGAATTAATCTCACCTTCAGCATGTGCAGAGTAGGAATACAAGATCAGCACTGGAACACAAAGACACAGAGAGATCCTCAATCCATACACAGATCAAAGTAAGCACAATCATCAAATACACCACAATCCAACAAGTCAATAGCCACATGTCTGTTCCAAAACAAAGCCAAGTGATCATAAATATCCTTCCTTAATGTTTCAACATCTCATCTATCAGTGCCAATGACTCACACATCTCTGATCAAAGGCATTAAGTTCATAGAGCACAGATTTAAGCTGTATATGCATAGTGAACACAGACATCATAGACAAATACTGGAGGATCCAATTGATTACATTCCCCATTGAAGCTAAAGATAGGAGCTTATTTTAAATTAGACATCATTATTTCCCTAAGTGTAATCTGTTGCCACCCTTACACACCACTGATGTGGGAGGTGATGCATTTGAATGTGTTTGTTTCTTTTTTCTGCAAGCATTTATATTCTGCACCCAGCAAAGTTTGCACCTGCTTCCTTTGAATAGCGATTTTATCAGCTATACTTCCACTTTCAAGTGAAATATTACCATGTGTGCAAACTACCAAATTATAATAATAATAAACAAAAGCCAATTGCTTGATGTAATGGCACAGTTCAGAGTTTATTAATACAATAAACAGAAAGCTTAAATGTTAGAAGTCTCAGTCAAACTGGATGTAATGTAAAACCCAAATAAATAAGTACAACTGTAAATAGTAAGACAAAGACACCACTTACAGCCCAGCTGGCACTTATAGAAGCGTGCCTACACACTAACGGGTGTCTTTTGGCTGTATAGCTGGCAATGTCATGATGTGAAAGCTTTTCTTCCATTTTTGCAGGGCCTTCCAGGCTGGAACATTGAACTACATAGGGCCAGTGTTGGGAAGTTCACTTTCTGCATTAACTAGTTCTGTTCATAGTTCACAACTTTTAAAAGAACTAGTTCAGTTCATAGTTCATAATTCAAAATTTTGAACTAAGTTCACAGCTCCAAAAAATGAACTAGTTCAGTTATTTTTTTCAATATGTTGCGAGCTATAATTTTTGTAAAGCTCTATATGTCTGCAGTACCGCTCTCGGCATCTACGCAACTTTGGCGCTGTCACACTTGCCAGGCTTAGACAGGAAAGCCCACGCAGCGATTGCATCCAAGACTATTAACGGTGTATTTTCCGCCTGAAAGTCTCTTCTGGCTCCTTATTGAACGAAATTTAAAAGAGTGAACGTGCCGTTCACAGACACCAGAATGAACGTGTTCATAGTATCGTTCATCAGGCAGTAATACTGTACGTTCAGTTCACGCTTAAATTATGAACGAGTTCATGAACTTTCGTTCAATGAACGCGTTCAGGTACAACACTGCATAGGGCATATCCTGGATGGCTAGTGGGAAAGTCACAGATGTTTATCTGTCTTTCACATGTCAATATGCCATCAAAATTAATTTGAGAATGGTACCAAAACTGGTTGTGTATGAAACCATACTTCAAAAAGTGTCAAATTGTTGCATAGTGTTGCTTTAAAGCTAGGAGTTTAATATTTGAAGGCTGAGGTTTAGTGAACACACCATTATGACCAGGGGCCCTGCAGGATTCTTGTGTATAGTACATACTGTACATTCAAGAAAGATGTGCTACCATAGAGTGTGCCACTCACAAGCTAACTGGCAGCAGCTCATCTTCCATCTATTAACAGAAGCGAATGAAAGCGCCTGGACCATGGGACAGTGTGACAAGCCCCATTTCCTTTGTTTTGCATAAAGCAACAAACAGACAAGCAAGCAGACAGACAAGCAGACACACAGACAGACCAACAGACAGACAAGTAGACACAACAAACAGACAAGCAAGCAGACAGACAAGCAGACACACAGACAGACCAACAGACAGACAAGTAGACACAACAACAGACAGGCAAGCGGAAAGGCCAACAAACAAATACACAAGACATTCTATAGTTGCGGTGGGATTGTTGAGGGTACTACTTTACCAACCCATGACAATGGGAAAGATAAGAGTCGACAGGGGAAGATAATTAATTGATGGAGGAAATCTGTGTGAATTAAGGGAGATGAGATGTGCCTGCATTAATAGGGATTATGTTGAAGACTGCGTGTGGGTGTTTGTGAGAAAAGGGAGGTATAAGCTGGAGAGAGAAAGAGAGAGAGAGAGAGAGAGAGAAGAGGTGTAATTGAGCGTGTGTATATGTGTGTGTATGTGTTTGTGTGTGTGTTTGTGATTATGCATATAATAGCCAAATATGAGGCTTTCTTAATGATAGCTAGAGAGACGAGTACTGGGATTTTGTGTTTTGACAGGACGGGGATTTCTGAAGTTTTTCCTAAGAGGCAAAGTGTCGGAGACATGGGGACTCTGCATTCTAGGATGGTGGATATTGTCTCAATAACAATGGTCCAAAATGATTGAATAGGTTGGCAGTACCAGATGGCATCTTACTATATGACTTTGCTACCTTTATGGTAGTTTAAAGCAATGTGTAAGCCAAAGGATGATTTGACTTTCATTTTCTGTAGTTTTGAGTAAACATTTTTAAGTGATGTTTTTTTCTGTTTTAGAGCACTCAGATACATCAGTTAGCACTCAGATACACTCAGACACGTCTCCTAGCAACGTGCCGACGCAAGTGGCAGCTTTTCCAAGCAGATCCGTTGTCATGTGTCTTTTTTAGTTTTTTTAAGTTTGTTTGTCCTGTTTACATACAGAATGGAATACAGAAGGAAGGTGGAGCAGAAGCTGCAGGAGAACAACATGAGAGAAGTGTGGCATGAAAACCATCACAGGCTGCAAAAAGAGCAGCAGCACTGTTGAGGGGGGTGTGGTGAGGGCAGATCAGTTTAACCTTTTCTACAACAGGTTTGACAACCCAGCTCTAGGCTTAAATGACCTACTCCTGCATCCCCCCCATCAGGTGCTGCTAACTGCTCACTGCATGCCACAACCGCCCCATCCCTCCCCCCTGCTCTGACCACAGCCAGTGTGGCCCCACTCCATCCAGCTTCCAGCCCTCTGCCACTCTCCACAGCTGCACCCCTCCCCCAGGCGACCACACAGTGCCTTTAGTGACAAGCTTGTGCAGATGGGTGTGAATGTCCAGCTGGTATCCTGGATCACCGAATACCTGACGGAGAGGCCACAGTTTGTCAGGCTAAAAGACTGCATATCTGAGACTGTGTTGTGCAGCACCGGGGCTCCACAGGGGACGGTGCTCTCACCATTCCTGTTCACCCTGTACACATCAGACTTCACCTACAACACGGAGTTATGCCACGTACAGAAGTTCTCTGATGACTCTGCTGTTGTGGGATATATCAGGGATGGACAGGCGGGTGAGTACTGGAGCCTGGTGGACAACTTTGTGCAGTGGTGCAGGCACAACCACCTGCAGCTGAACACCTTTAGGAGGTCTCAGCCTCCTCTGCTACCAGTCTCCATCGAGGGGGTCAGTGAGAAGGTGGTCAACACTTACAAATACCTAGGAATGCATCTAGACAATAAACTGGACTGGTCAGCCAACATAGATGCACTCTACAAGAAGGGTCAGAGTTGGCTGTACTTCCTCCGGAGGTTGAGGTCCTTCAATGTCTGCAACAAACTTCTGCGCATGTTTTTCCAGTCTGTGGTTGCCAGCGTCCTCTTTTATGCTGTGGTGTGCTGGGGAGGCAGCATAAAGAAGAGGGATGCGGGGCAACTAGACAGGCTGGTGAGGAAGGCGGGAGCTGTTGTGGGCACCAAACTGGACTGCCTTACAACGGTGGCGTAGAGAAGGACCCTGAGTAGGTTGCTGTCTATCTTGGACAATGTCAACCACCCACTACACAGTACCCTTAACAGACAGAAGAGCATATTCAGTGGCAGACTCCTGTCACTGTCAAGCTCATCGGACAGGCTGAGGAAGTCCTTTGTCCCCAGGGCCATTCAGCTGCATAGCGCCACGCAGAAGGGGAGGGGGAGGGAGATGGACTTATCTGCATGAGTCTACCTCAGTCTGCCCTTCTATTCTAATCTCTTCTATTAATTACCATCCCACTGTCCATCCATCCCTCTACTGGCTATACTAGCCCCTTGCACAGACTGAACAACTTATATCTCTTTGCACCATCAACACACACACACACACACACAAGCACAAGAACGTTGCACTATGATACAAGCACATGTGTATATGATTTATGTTTGCATGTCTGTGAGGTAGTGTATAAGCCCTATGTGTATGTGATTTGTGTATGTATATCTGTGAGGTAGTGTATAAGCCCTGATTTCTGTATGTATGTCTGTGAGGAAGTGTATAAGCTACTATGGATAACCTTAATTTCCCTCAGGATTAATAAAGTACAGCAGAAAACTTAAACAGCATTTCTAACAGGCATCCAGACATGAAAGAAATCATAACGTTTGCAAACATGTGACTTGTGGTTGAAACCATTCTTCCTGTCTAAGTTTTAGAATTGTAATATTAGCACTGGAAGACTCACATGCATATTATTACAACATTCAAAATTCAGATTCAGGCAAACTCCACTTACAGTAATCACTGTGATCATATGACATACAGAAACAAGCCCAAAAGCCTTGAGGTGATGAAAGAATATCTGTATGAAAGGGTAACATTTCATTGTCAAAAAGAAACAGGAACATTTTGCTGCAATGAGGTTTTGCACTTCCATGCACTTTCTTTACAGCACAGACACTCTTAAGAACATATGCATGCACACATCCAAATGCAGGCACATCTACAGGTGTTTGTGCTCACACCTTTAGAAACTGTAGAAATGTCTGCAATGGGCAACTTTAAATTCCCAAACACTACAGATATGCTTTCTTTTTGGCCGTAACACTCTGTGAGAGCCATACGGTAAAGAAGAGGATAATCATCTATTTTGTAAATGTATTTTGCCTGATGTCACACTGTAAGAGCAGTAAACTGTAAAACAAATAATGTGGTCTAACTAGGCCTACATATGCACACTCATACAGAGAAAGGTACAGAGAAACTTCCAGAACCCAAACATAGACAGGCATAACTCACCGAACAGCAGGCCTAGAGGAGAGAGCTCCATACTGTGTGCCTTTCAGTTACTGAGTGAGATGCAGGATAAAGAGACGAACAAGAGACAGACAACACCTCCACACCCACACACCCCGCCCCCACACACACTGACAGAACATGGGAGGATTAAAGTTGTACAGAAAGTGAGAAAGGTGGTGATGACATATGTATTTATTTATTTATTTATTTATGTATATGCCTGTTTGACTGAGTGATTAAATAGTTAGATGTACAACAGACAAAGCAGGTTGGACAAATACTCAACTTGTTTTCTCCAGTGAGTGTCAGCCTCTAAATGTCCATTTCTTTTAACCTCTAGAAGTCATGCAGAAGAAGGAACTGAAACAGGAGAACACACAAATACCTATGAATGTGAACGACGTGCTTGAGAGTTAATAGTGAGGGTTGCATTGCACTAGAGGTACTAGAGGTACCCCCTACTGTGATAACATTTATACATGCAGATGATCATATCAGACTCTAACAACAGCTGATTTGTGAATATGTCACTATAGCAGTGGATAGATTCATACTTCTTCAGCTCTGATGAAAGGAAGGTGTGTAGAACCTGATAATGTAATAATTTCCCGATAATGTAATAACTCCCGATAATGTAATACAAATTCCTTCATAAGTCCCTAAAACATGTAATAAAACCTGATAATGTAATAATACCCCGATAATGTAATAAAGTGCAGGATAGCCTCAATTTTGCAGAACCTGATAATGTAATAATTACCTGATATTGTAATAACTTTGGTTGGTGCTGTAGCATCAGGTCTCCAGTTTCAGAGGTCCAAACAGTGAAGCTGTCCAGAGACCTGCTGCTTCACTATAAGCAGATACAGTATATATTTTATATGATTGCGAATGCACAATTTTTACAATGGTGAAAGGGATATTCAGTGGTAATCAACTAATAGAGAAAAAATAAGAACATTTTGGTATGTTATAGACCGGCAGCTAACGTGCACATAGAACATTGAGTTTCTAAGTCCTCATTGATCATCAATAGCTGACATTTCGCTATTTGATTTATATCAAATTCTCTTTTGATTTTGTGTGGCAATATGAGCAAAACAATAGTGGGTGGTTGTCTACACAGCATTACTACTTGGTCTGAATAACTGGTGTCCCAACATTTCAGCACTGACCAAAGTTTTTACAATATCAGGAATTTATTACATTATCAGGTTCTGCAAAATTGAGGCTAACCTGATAATGTAATAACTTCCAATTAATGTAACATTTTATTACATTATTGGTAAGGCGATTGTTACATTATTGGGAAATGCACTTCATTACATTATTGGGATATTATTACATTATCAGGTTTTATTACATCTTTTAGGGACTTATGAGGGATTTTTTATTACATTATCAGGGTTATTACGTTATCAGGAAATTATTACATTATCAGGTTCTACAAGGTGTTTGTCTTCTGTGTGGTTGGGGTGGAGAAGAGGAAGGCCTGCATCCCTCATGTCAGACAGAGGCAGATGGGCTTCCTCTGACTGGTCTTCAGCTTGTTGCCACTTTTATTCTACACCACTGGTATGTCTCTTCCAGATCATCTAAGAAACACATTGGGCCTCATTCTCGACCTTTTTCTGTAATTCTTCAGAAATGTTTCTTACACGACTTCGCAAAAACAACGTAAGAGAAACGCTTCCGCTGCATTCCCGCACGCTTGAAAATGTGTTCATAAGCAGCCGAAGTCTTCTCAGCTGGGTTCCTTCCGATTAGCTTCTTAGATTGATGCGCGTTCTCGTGAAAGTGGATTTGCATACATACACGCCCTGCCAGCTCCTTATTAGGAGACGCAATTTTAGAAACGTGTGCTGTCGCAATCTCCCGAATCCACCTCGTAACAGGTTTTCATTAATAAGGTGGAGATATTGTATAACGTTGAACGTCCGAAGTCCGTAAAACACATTTAAGTAGTCACTTTCTTTTTTTTAATCGAAAAATAGGCACAATAGCTGTGAAGACCGGTCCCTACGAGTATAAATTGTAGTCCGTCCTGTCCTTCGAAATGGCCACCATAGGGGTGAAGACTGGCCACCAGTAGTAGTAAAAATTGCAATAAATGCATGCCTGAATTCTTAGAGATTGAGTTTAGTGTTTATTTATTTATTCACTTACATTTGCAGTGTTCATGTCATTCACAATCAGGCTCTTAGCAGACGCAGCCTTTGTCCAAAGTGACGTACAAGGGAGAGAACAGTCAAGCTACGAGCCATATAGACCTAGTGTAACAATAAACACTACCTCATATAATTATGACTATAAATGTGAAACGTAATTGTTAATGATACAAATATTCTCGTATTTATTATTATCATAATTATTTTAATCCGAGGATGTCTGTAGAGTTGACGTGAACGCAATCACAAACGGGTTCTCACAAATTCGCCCGTTAACCCTTTTACTGTAATACGGAGTTTTTTCAAATGTCATTCCTCAACGCGATTCCTCAAATAACCACAAGATGGCCCGTGGAATCCCATTTGAGAAGATTCCGGTAGAGTTACGACTGCTATTTCGAGTTCTGAAAGTTGTCTGAAGTTCAGAAGAAAGCACAGAAGAAGAAAATAACGAGAATGCAAATGTTTTCATAAATGTTTCCGAAGTGGAGTTCCTTCTGAAATCCTTCGGAAAGTCTTCCCAACTGCTGTCGAGAATGAGGCCCATTGTTTTTATGACAAAGAAACAGCAATAAATAAAACATGCAGTCTGTTGTGGAGTTCTTGTGTATTTTTTTAATGTATCTTTTGTGTGTTTTGTATGTGTTACATTATGGACAAGCCTACTTCTGTGAAAGAGGAAGCAGAGAGAAGAGACAGTTTGACAGCTGCTGTGTTCTGACAAAAGCCACAGAGTTAAAACAAGGTGTGGCACAAGTGTGAACATCAAAAGAGCAAACTACAGGCTTTTCTCATGAAATACCCCTGGTGTGGTTTGAGTGTTGTTGTTTTCAGTTGCCTTGTCTATAGTATCAACTGTTGGAGTTGGAGATAAACAAGCTTGATGTATTTAACACACGAATGCCTCCTTGTTATTTTAGTTTGAGCAGTGATGGATCAGAGTAGGGTACCAGTGGTGGTGAATAATGAACAAGGCCTTAAGGACCAAAGAAACAGATTCAAAGAATTAAATATTTGGTCTGGATTCATAAGTAGATTTCCTTTAAAGTTCAAGTCACTGTGTTAATTTTATGAATCATATATAATTATAATAAGTATTGTGATGAATAGAGTTTTTCCACTGCAAGTGCAACCCCTCTGCTCATGTATTCTACCCTAGATGGTCTGTGTGCCCTTTCTACAGCTCACAGCATGGACAGGACACCAGACCAAAGCCACAGTCTCTCACCTCCTATCACTGTGCTCATTATAACTTTTGCAGAGCAATAGACAAGATAGAGAGTGATAAAGAGATGGAGAGAGAGAAGAAAACATGCAAGAAGTAGAGTAAGAGAGACATTCAGACAAAGAGAAAGACAGTAATATAATAGATTGACAAACTGCATTGTATTTAGTTCTCTTGATGATTCTCACAGTGTACTCTATGTGCATAAATAGCCAGCCAGCCGGTTGGGAAATATTTTTAGTTTGTTATGCTGTGTAAATTATAGCAATCCTATCCTCCAAAAAGTGCTGTATTGTATTACTGAAACAAGTAAGTTGCGTTGAGTTGCTGTAAAGCTATCACATTTGGTATCACACATTGGATTTTTGAGCCCCATTTGACAGCTGACCGGCCATAACCATCTTTGGCAGCGTTCCTCTTCTCCTTTGTGTGTCTGTGTATGCATCTGTTCTGTTAAGCAGTGTTCAGTTGTGCTCAGTTATTTTGTGTGTCGCGTTTTCCATGATGCAATTGGAGACATTGTGATGAATAAAGGACATACAGTGCCAGGGCTAAAGGGGAAGTGAGCACTGTCCCTTTAAGAAGAAGAAAACGAATGGTGACGGCGTTTGAAGTCTCTGAGGTATGTGGTGTAAATTGAATGTTAACTATGACAGGTTCAGATGGCCTTCGGTTCATTGGTTTCAAGGTTAATTCACATATGTTTTAACCCTTTTATGGTGTTCAGGTCCGTTTGAATTTTTTATCAAAACAAAAATAATACGATTCATTATTTGTTCAAACTCATACTCATTGGCCTTCGCTCATTTTCAGACCACATTTTCATTGGCCGCACACCATAACCCCCCCTACACATTTATATTACATATAGGTCCACTCGACCCGGGGCAAATAAAAGTGTGGAAATTGTAGGTGTTTGTGTGCGTGTGTTTGTTTGTGTGTGTGTGTGTGTGTGTGTGTGTGTGTGTGTGTGTGTGTGTGTTTGTGTGTGTGTGTGTGTATTTTTGTGTGTGTTTGTGTGTGTGTGTGTGTGTTTGTGTGTGTGTGTGTTTGTGGACATGCTGTAGGCTACGTGTGTATTTTTGTTTGTGTTTTTGAGTGTGTTTGTGTGTGTGTGTGTGTGTGTGTGTGTGTCTGTTTTGTTTGTGTGTGTGTGTGTGTGTGTTTTGTGTGTGTGTGTGTGTGTGTGTGTGTGTGTGTGGTTGTGTGTGTGTGTGTACGTGCGCACGTGTTTGTGAGTGGGCCTGCTGTAAGTGTGTATGTGTGCGTGCACGCATGCATGTGTGTATTTGAGGGCCTGCTACAGGCTACTTGTGTGTGTGTGTGTGTGTGTGTGTGTTTGTGTGTGTGTGTGTGTGTGTGATTGACTGAGTGTGTGAGAATAAGTAGCAGTTTTTTGTTTTTACAACACAAACTGAACATCAGGAACTAGGATATCTCTCAAACAGCAGGCATGGCCACTCTGTGTGTATTTATGCGTGTGTTTGTGTGTGTGTGTCTGTGTGTGTGTTTGTGTGTGTGTGTGTGTGTGTGTGTGTGTGTGTGTGTGTGTGTGTGTGTGTGTGTGTGTGTGTGTGTGATTGACTGAGTGTGTGAAGTAAGAGTTTTTTTGTTTTTACAACACAGACTGAACATCAGGAACTAGGATATCTCTCAAACAGCAGGCATGGCCACTGTGTGTGTGTTTATGCGTGTGCTTGTGTGTGTGTATGTCTGTACGTGAGTGTGTGAGTGTGTGAGTGTGTGTGCAGCCGTCCTCTCAAACAGCTGTTATCATCCTCAAAACAGGGGCCCAGGTGTGTCATCTCACTCAGCAACATGGGAACAAGTGAATGTGATCTACCGCCATTAACGACGGCCATCTCAGCCACACATCAATGTCGAAGTTCTCACGTGCAGTAGATAAGGGGCAGAGCACAATTGCTGTTCATTTTATGCAGGATTTCAAGTATCCAGAAATAAATGTGGACTATATATCCCCCCTCCCAACTGCTGTTTTGGGTTCTTTTTTGTAAGATTAGAACATCAGTTCAACTTGATGAACTGCATAGGCAACAAGCTGTGAATTTGCTTTTGGTAATATTTAAGAATCTTTTTTATGGGCCATTAAACATATTTCAAAATCTAACATGGGACTATTCGGACATGTGAAAGAGTGGTTTGTTTATCCTTGTAAAAAAAAAAGTGCACTGTAGCCCACAGCACATTTTGGGAAGTGTTTTCATGCATGTGTCAAAACACTAAACTATTACCCCCCTTATTATCCTCCTGTCATGGTAGGACAGCTCAACATCAGACTACTTGTTCTATCATTATACTTAAACTATATAATGTAACTTAAACGTCATTGCTAGGGCAGTGAACAGAAGATACTCCACAGGGGAAAATAAAACTGTGAAATAAAGAAAAAATATATAAGAAAACAGAGAGGGTGACAAAATAAATGAATAAAAGATGCACTACTATACAAAATACTCCATGCTGCTGCTGCATTGAGATCTGGTACTCATTTCAGAGCCCCTGGTGGCAAGGGGTGGCATTGCAGTTTTCTCTCTTAGCACTGCTGCTATAGGCGACCCTTCCATGTGTCATACTGTATGTCCCGTTCCATTTTCCTTTGTGTGTTTCTCTGTGTCCAAAAGACTAGCCTGGAGATGACTGTCACGCACAAGGCACATTACAGCACAGGGATATCGCTGGGCAGGTACAGAGAGGAAGAGCAGGGTTTGGGCTAGGTGACAGTTGGAAAGCATGGGCTAAAGCTACATTGGGCTAGGTTACAGTTTGAAAGCATGGGATAAGGCTACATTGGGCTAGGTGACAGTTAGAAAGCAGGATAAGGCCTACATTGCCAGAGAGGAAGCAGATGGTAAGCAGTCCTACTAGGTTTTAAAAAAAACATACACGTTTTTTAGTTTTTTTTTAAAAACCACTTCTTCTGCAAATAGGACACCATGGGGATCCTTTTTTTCTTGCTTTACTTCATATTTTATCAATTCTCCAATTGTACAGATGACAGATAAAATAATGACTGATATCACATTAAAGTATATGAAGGTTCCCCCTGCATGTATATGTTTCTTTTTATCAGAAAATATCCGGAACAGATATGAACTATCATTTGACTCTAACCTACTCTGCTGTTTACCTTGCATAGGAGTTCACCACACATTTTTGACAGTGTTACAAATAGATTACTGAGAAAGCAAGACCTTAAGGTTAGTCAGATGATCACTGCTGATTACTTCTATGTTTGTCAGTAGGGTTACAATCAGGGATTTAAACATATTGCACAGTTCATCCGTTATGGGGCTTTTGTTGAGGGGTTGAGAAACTGTAGTGATTAGTGATGTGTCGTTCGTGAACGATTCGTTCATTTTGAACGAATCCTTACAACGACTCGAGAGTAACGAGTCCTCTCAAAAAAAGATTCGTTCTTTTTCTCGTTCATGACCGCGCATCGGGACAACTGGGACTGTTGCATTGGCTAAGCCAAGGAAACAGAAATGATTTGTTGAATGCAGGTCACGTAAAAAGGTCCAAAAACCCGTATCCAAGAGACCCAGTCGGAAAAAGAACGAATCATTTCTGTTTCCTCTAGCTGACTGTACTGAGCCTATGCAGGTCACGTGGAAAAGGATCCAACGATCCATATCCGGCAGATGAACGAATCATAGATCCAAAGACACGGTTGTCAAAAGAACGAATCATTGAACGAAACAGACACGTTTGGCAAAAGAACGAAACATTGAACGATCCGGCAAAAGAACGAATCATTGAACGATCCGGCAAAAGAACGAATCATTGAACGAAATACCCATATCCGGCAGATGAACGAATCATAGATCCAAAGACACGGTTGGCGAAAGAACGAATCATTGAACGAAAGACTGATATCCGGCAAAAGAACGAATCATTGAACGATATCCGGCAGATGAACGAAACGTTGATCCAAAGACGGTCGGGAGGTGAACGATTAGGTCATCTGCCGGATACAAGTAGGGGCCTATTTGGATCATTTTTCACGTGATCTGCATAGGCTCAGCATGGGAAGCTAGAGAAAACCGAAATGTTTCGTTCATTTTGACTGGGCTCTGGATATTTTTTCACGTAACCTGCATAGGCTCAGAAGAGGAAACAGAAAGGACTTATTAACCTAGTTAACTTCCGAGTGTCTATGGTTAGTAAGACGTGAATGATATTCGTTCACAAGAAATAATTACAGGTTTAGTTATTTTAACTTTTTAAAACTTTACTTACAGTTCAGTGCAGCGTAATTGTTTGCCGTGATCATTAAATGCTTATGTGATAATAAATGACCATTTCATCCAAACTTTCATATAATATTATTTGAATGCAGGAATTAGTATCTGCTGGTTTACATGTAGTAACCTCCATGAAAATATGATACGTATTTGTAGTGGACGTATTTACGCCAGTGAATTGTCTATAAAATTTAAAAATGTTGAGTAGCACCCCCCCCCCCCGTTAAAATGAACGAGTGACTCGAAAAAAGATTCGTTCATTTTACTGAACGAGATTCAAAGATTCGAGTCGGTAAAATGATCCGAACTTCCCATCACTAGTAGTGATATAATGTTAAATACTGAACCCTGGTGGTGGATATATGGTATGACACATGCTTCACACTGCAGTACAGGAGTTCTATTTGACACAGTACTGTATATTTGAATTTCTGTTCTTATAAAACAACAGCTGTTTTAGCAGTGTATCTGTTTGCATGCTTTTGTCCTAAAATTACAATGTATGTATATATCATAAACCATTGCAGGAAAATTTAAAATCTTTGAAAAATGAGGGAGAATGCTTTTGTGACCCATAGGGCTGGTCAAGAGGAATGATAAGTAGCTGTGTTGTCATCAATAGGGTCACGTGGTAAATTGGACCGGAGACAAGCGCTTTAGATGTAAATAATAAGCAGGTGAAAAGTATTATATGTAAATTATATGGTGGTGAATAGCAGACATTAGCAATGTGGTCCATATGTATTGATGATGCAATTTATGCTGTGTGTTTTGCATGACAGATGAAGACAACTGAGAAAGAGAGATGTGTGTCAAAAGCTATGACTTAAATGATACCTAATGTATAGTTTGCATTTTTCATATTGCAGCCGTGGTTCCACAACTGTACTCTGTGCACTCTCAAGGTAAAGAATAGTTAACTTTATGTGGTAGATGTCTTGAATTGAACACTCAAGGTAAAGAATATTTAACTTTGTGTCGCAGATGTCTTGAATTGAACACTCAAGGTACAGAATAGTGAACTGTATGTCGTCGTAGGTGTCTTGAATCAAACACTCAAGGTAAAGAATATTTAACTTTATGTCGTAGATGTTTTGAATTGAACACAATAGTAGTTAAGGCCTGTTTTATTTCAATGATCACAGCCTTCAGACAGTTAGTCTGTCAAACATTCAAACATGCAGAGAGGCAGATTTCAATGATCACAGCCTTCAGACAATAAGTCTGTCAAACATTCAAACATGCAGAGAGGCAGATTTCAATGATCACAGCCTTCAGACAATAAGTCTGTCAAACATTCAAACATGCAGAGAGGCAGATTTCAATGATCACAGCCTTCAGACAATAAGTCTGTCAAACATTCAAACATGCAGAGAGGCAGATTTCAATGATCACAGCCTTCAGACAATAAGTCTGTCAAACATTCAAACATGCAGAGAGGCAGATTTCAATGATCACAGCCTTCAGACAATAAGTCTGTCAAACATTCAGTCCGACATAAAGAGACACAGACTTCAATGAGCAGTGATGCCTTATCAATCACCTCACTGTATTGGTCACCAACAATTATTGTTGCATTTGTACAAGAGTTAAAAAGTAGAAGTTTAACCCCGAAAAAAGACATGATAGAAAATATGACGTGATAAGATGTGATTAGACTTGTCCAGTAGAGGGCACCATTTGTTATGAAAAACAACCATCAGGAAAACATGAGCCTCACTGTCTGACATTCATAGCTGAAACAAAAATTTGAGAAATTTAAAAGAGGTTAAAAATTATGTTAAAAGCACAGTAAGTACAGAGACACAGTAACTATCTGCACAGTGCACATCCCCTTCTCCATATGCCCTTATCTCTTTGGTAAGTACCAACATTTTCCATTCACCTTAATGGTAATTTTATGCCACAGATTAGTGGATACTTCAGTCAGACAATAGTTGAAAAATCAGGAACAAAGTTATATTCCTCCACACCAAAAGCTTCACTTAAAGATACCCCCGCCCCTCTGCTTAGACCAGAGAGAGTTAGAGTTTAAGTATTATACTACAGGAAGGGGTTTGAATAACTGGACCCACCACATGGGTCACACTCAGTCAGGAGAATCACAATGCTATCCTTGTCATTTAGCTAATGACACAGAGAATCACTCAGGCGTGACAGTGACACTAAAACACAGTCCGAGAAACATTTCATTCTCCTTACCTCCAAAACATAACATAGGACACAAAGGGCATCCTTACTTTTAAAACATAATTTGGGTATTTATAGCCTGAGCTATATTTTCCCACTCTTTTTCAGTCCAAATTTTTACTAGGGACAAAAACTTTACCTAAGTCCTTAAGAATTCTCCTTTATCTCTTTCCCCTATGACGTTTTCAATCGAGGTCAAGGCTAGGAAAGGACACAGGACATACAGCCAAAATGTTTATTCAACATTTTCCCCTCTTGCCAAAACTATATACCTCACTCTCTCACTTTCTGGGTCACCTGCCCCCTATAGGCCTGGAGTCACACAACTCAAAGTTATGATATTTTCTTTGATTTGAAAACGGCACAGTTTGAACACAGTTAATTTCTTCTTTTTTATGTTTTCTGTATATGCAACAATCATTCTCAAACCTCAATCCAACTGCAAAGTGAACAGACTAAAGAAGAATGACCATTCCTTAGTGTACATGTTAGTCACCAGTTGAATAAATAAGCAATAATGTACAGTACTCCATTCACACTCCAGTCCCCACAGGATGAACAGGACCTCGATGCGCAGTGCTATGTGGAATTACATGAAAGACGTGAATTAGAAGCACAAACCCCGTTGCAAAAGGCAGAGGTCATTACAGCATAATCTTGAGTCATGTTCATGACAGAAAATCCACAAAATAATCTGCTTTGTGGGGTGGCCCCTCATAGTGTTTAAACATTTTCATATAGTGGTCATTCAACATAACTTCAACCTACTACATTTACAAATTGGAACAGGATGAGAGGGAGAAAAAAATAAGGCCAAAAAGGCCTCAGCTTCACTGGAGACAAAAGGTCAACAGATTATACTATACCAAAACCTACAAAATAGGCTTATGACAGGTGTCCAGTGAAATGGGCATTATGTAAATACCTACACCAAAGCCAGTTAGGTCACACAATGGTCTTAATACATTTGTTTAAATGTATGTATGAAAATAATAAGGAATACCATAGTAATGCAAGGAGCTACTTGAATATTATAAATAACATTGACATGCGCACATATTTGGTCAATGATGCATGTAATCCCCCCATGCTAGCATGCCCGCCTTCCATGCCCACCTCCAATGCTAAACTCCCATGCCAACCTCCCATGCCCACCTCCAATGCCCGCCTCCCATGCCCACCTCCAATGCCCGCCTCCCATGCCCGCTTCCCATGCGCACCTCCCATGCCCACCTCCCATGCCCACCTCCCATGCCAACATACCATGCCCAACTCCCACCTCCCATGCCCACATACCACGCCCAACTCCCAACTCCCATGCCCACCTCCCATGCCCGCCTCCCATGCCCACCTCCCATGCCCACCTCCCATGCCCAGCTCCCATGCCCACATACCATGCCCAACTCCCACCTCCCATGCCCACATACCACGCCCAACTCCCAACTCCCATGCCCACCTCCCATGCCCACCTCCCATGCCCACCTCCCATGCCCAGCTCCCATGCCCACATACCATGCCCAACTCCCACCTCCCATGCCCACATACCATGCCCAACTCCCATCTCCCATGCCCACATACCATGCCCAACTCCCAACTCCCAACTCCCATGCCCACATCCCATTCCCACCTCCCATGCCTGAGGTTGCAAGTTCCAGTCCGGTGTGGGACTGTGCTTGCCTGCACAACACGGGTTCCACTGGTAGTAAGGTGGGCTAGAAGATCCTGTCATGGTTTGACCGTAAGTGCATCATGCTCACTAGTTTTAGTTATTTTTAGACCACACCTCCACATAATAAAGCCTAAAGAGCTAGGCCAGGTGTTGAGATACCAACTGCTGTTAAAACCACTGGCATAAACATCACATGGGTCTCATGGACTATATGTCTAGGAAACAGGTTTTATAAATCAAGGCATCACCCAAATATGGCAGTACTAAGGGAAAGGCAAGGTTTCCAACTTCATTAGAGGTCTATTGGCCCTACCGTATGGAAGGCGTATGGAAGTGCCTGACCTCATAACCCTAACCCTTACCCTACCGTATGGAATGCTATCTGTGCCAGACCAGTGTTGTGCATGAACAAGTTCAAAAGAACACGTTCAGTGAAGACGTTCATCTTCATGAGAATGATGAATTGAACGCAACGTAAGGATAAATAATGAATTTGAACACATTCATATTATCTGAGGTCAAGCGCCACTGAGGCGTCCTACTGAAAATTAGCAATAATACAAAGACAAAATATTATCTTTTAGGAATTGATACGAATGAAGTGTAGTTTATGGCAAAGGGTAGTGATGAATGAAGTTTTCTTTTAAAAACAAGTTAAGTCTCTCTATGAAGTTCAGAAATGTAATGTTAACTATGAAAGGGAACTATTCATGTCTACTTCTAAGAACTGAACTTTGAACTAGTTCCTGAGAGGTGTGAACTTGCACAACACTGGCCAACCCTAATTTTTGTCTAAGGCCGAAACACCAAGATGTCACCAGATTCTACCCAAATGTTTAAAACACCAGCCTTTCATGGTCAGATGTCTTTCCAAGCATTTCAGATTGCTCATATAATCACATTTTGAAATAACACAATTACTGCTTCTTTATGAGACACTTTGACAAGAAACGCATTACCTGTGTCACCAGATATCTGAGTTTCCAGCGGAGCAGCCATGCTTCGTCCAGCAGAGCAGAGGTGAAAAATCACCAACTGCTAAGAGGTATGTGTGGAATTCTTGCAGACAAGATTCTTGGACTTAAGATCAATCTTATCGGTGCCTGTATTTCAGACTTATACTTGCTTCCTTCTTCCTTGAACAGGTTTTTGACAGACTCTCTTGACAATATCTTACACACACCAAAACCCTGTCAGTTTCACAAAGTTTGTTTTCCTGTTTGTTTGTTTGTTTGGTTGCTCAATTTGTGTGGTTGTAATGATGAAAAAGCCAATGAAAAAACAACATGTTTGCGTATGACTCCCAGAGGGTGTTTTTCAGGACTAAACCCGAGCCCACACACACACACACACACACAAACACACACACACACACACACACACACACACACACACATATTTTATGTAGTGTGGTAAAAAATCTTAAAGACCAGTCAAACAAGTAGCAGTGAGAAGAGGTTCCATCTTTATTTACAGACGAAGGTGTCATCCTCGACTGGGGAATTGTCCTCATACTAATCTCATTCTAATTACATTTGCGGTTACAGTAGTTTATATTTCGAGATGTTTTGCATGGGCCCTTTGAACTACGTACTCTAGTCAGATAATTACAACTTCTTACATTCATATCAACATTTAATTGAAGAAAAGTGCCCAGGGAGTCCTTGTCCGGATGCAAACCTTGAACCAAATGATTATCACACGCTACTTGCCAACATCACAGATGCACTATGATAATTACAGAAACTCCTTGGTGCCTGATTTCATTAACATAAACTTCTTTACAGACTACATGACTGAAAGAGCTAAAACACGATCAGCATCCAAAACTAAAACTTTCCAACACACAGCAATAGAAATTATGTACTGCCTCATAAACATTATGTATCACTTTCATAAACATGACAATCACATAAAGACAGCTCAATTGTCCATCCTTGCCATGATCTTGTTAAGCTTGCTCTCTGTGAGGGTCTCAATGGGTTTCTTTTTACCTGCACTGATGGTCTGAAATGGCTTTCCTTTCATCTGGGCCAAGGCTTCAAGGACACCAGGCTTGACACGAGCTGTTCAGAAAGGATAGCACCAAGTCATTTCACTCAATTTACTTGCAGCATTACTGTTCAACAAGACTGTCATTAACATGCATATGTACCAAGATTATAGTAAGGATGGACCAAGAACAATAACCTTTTTAATGACTTAACTGAAACTAAGTGCAGAAGAAAATTATAATAGACTGTATAATTACATTAATACAATTATTTATGTGCAAGAAATCCCACATCAAAACAAGCAGAAGTGGTGTATCCTTGGCCTTAGATACATACTGTAGATCTATACCTGATCTACACATGTAGCTACCTAAGGCTAGGGATACACCACTTCTGCTTATTTTGATGTGGGTTTTCTTGCACTCAAATAATTGTTCTATTGTAAGTATACAGTAATTTTAATCAAGGGCAAGGGGTGTTTTCAATTTTGAGAAAATCAGCGATTCTCATTTTAGTGTTTTTCTGCACAGAGTTTCAGTTCAGTCATTGAAAGGGTTTTTGTTCTAGGTCTATCCCTACTATAATCTTGTTGAGTTTGCTTTGAGTAAGGGTCTCCTTTTACCTGCACTGATGGTCTCAAAGGGTTTTGCCTTGATCTGGGCCAGGGACTCAGAAATTCCTGTCTTGCTCTGTTCTTGTTGTTTTGCCTCTAGGACACTTGCCTCTTGGTTATCTGTCTGCTTGGCCACGATACCCCTCTCCTTTCTTCCCAGTCCAGCTCTTAAGTAGACCATGGCGCAGTTGTTGGCTTCCTCTGAGGTCTTCAACTCCTGCAGTGACTGGACTTTCTCTGAGTTCCCGGTCTCCTTTAGAACCTCGATCAGAAAGTCCAAATGGAGCAGTGTGGAGAGGGAGTCACTCTTGAGGGCGATCCGCTCCAGGGTGAGGATGCTCTGGTAGGCCTCCTCCATCAGCTGGGATTTCTCCATTCGCAGGGTTCCCAGATCACTCTCCACTTGGTTCTTCAGCTCCACTTTCTCCTGATATTCCTCCTGGTACTTTGCTTTGAGCTCCTCGTTGACTCTCATCACCTTCCTTGTCTTCTGGACGTACATCTTGGCCTCTTTGGAGTGCTTGGTGTAGTGGCATTTGCCAGTGCACACGGTGCAGTGCTTCTTCTTCATGGCTCTGCACGATTTCAGCTTTTCTGAACAACGCGGGATGTGACAGTTCTCCTGGCATGTGTCACACAAGGTTATTTTTGGGGATTTTTTCCCGGTGTCAACCTTCTCCTTGTATGGCTCGTCGACTTCGAACTGAAACTTCTCGCATGTTTCCAGATCTTGCTGGTTTTGTTCCATGGCTGCGTCAATCTGTGCCATTTCGCTTTCCCTGAGGTTAATGGCATTTATCCGTTCTTCCAGGTTGCTAATGCAAACCTCCAGCTGCTGGCGTTCCCTCAGAACACCCCTTGTGGAACGCAGATTTTTCTTGTCAATGTTCTTCAGGAAGTCCAAGAATGTCGAGACACTCTGCACGCCCAGGTTCCAGGACGATTTGTGAAGGATTTCAAAGTCCTTGTCCAAATCGGCTTGGCAGTTGTTGAACAAGAAGTGGACGGGTTGGTTGTCATGGTTTTTGGAACAGAGAATATTGCCTTCAGTGATGGCAGTGAGCGCATTTTTGGGCGGCTGTCCATCTGAGTGTGTGACGAAGAGCACTATGTTTTTCTCCAAGTCTTTCCCAAACAGCGACAGAATCGCGTCGAAGATGTATCGCTGCGAGGCGGTGAGTCGGTTCTGAGTGGCCTTCACCACAATCCCTATGGCATCGATCCCTCGCACCTCATCCTCCGATCGGAACAGCTTGTTCAGGTTCTCAGCGATCAGAAGGTCATACTCCATCCCTCTGGTATAGCCATACCCAGGTGTGTCAATGATGGTCAAGCAGATGGGGTTCTCCTCCACGAAGACCTCGTAAACGGTGATGTTGGTCGTTTTGGTTTCAGACAGCTTCACCTCTACCTCCTCTGTGATGTCAAACCAGACTTTGTCCTCCCACTTGATGCCCAGGAGGTAATTGACCAAAGTGTTAATGATGCTGGTTTTGCCTGTGCCAGTCTCCCCCACCAGCAGAATAGTCTTGTTCATTTTCCTTGGGTCTCTCTTGCCAAATCTCCATCTTTGTACCATTGGATTCTCATCCAGGTATTTCTTCTCTGTTGGTAGGCGGTAGCATACTGGTGGTCCAAGCCTGATCTGAATTTTCTTTTGCACTAAGAACCGCAAGGGGGATGATGTACCACTTGTTCTGAAAAACAGTTCACACAAGAGCTACTCATTTTATAGTAGTGGCAGGAGTGTATCCTCTTAAAAATATGAATTCTATTACCTCTCTTATATATACAGTATAAAGGTACATACATACACACACACACACACACACACACACACACACACGTACATACTCTCTCTCACACACACACACACACACACACACACACACACACACAAACACACATATATACATGAAGTTTATTGCCTCCTAATAAACTGCCTGAATATGCTAGAATAAGTATTCCTGTATTTAATTGAATAAGTATTCATGTATTTAAATGAATAAGTATTTGTGTATCTAATTGCTCAATGCAACAGCACAGCAGGTCAAACAATCATGTCATCATCATACATACTTGATTTCATCTTTAGAACACTACCAGCCTTTACTTTAGAACAGGGAACATGTTGTGTCATTGTCATTAGAACAGGGAACCTGTTTTGAAGGAACAATGGGACATGTGTTAATTAAGGATGAATATGTCTTTATTGCCCATCAGTCGTTGTTATAGTAGGCAATTTTCGTGATGTCCTTCTTATTTTAAGGAACAGGGAACCTATGCTGGATCAGTAAGGATACATTATTGCTTTTACTGTTTCAAGTGTGCTCATTAAGGATGAATATAAGTTAAAAGATATAAGTAATGATACATTATTGAGCTATTGCTGTTTGAAGTGTGCTCATTAAGGATGAGTATTAGTGCTGTCAGTTAAACGCATTATTAACAGCGTTAACGCAAATCCATTTTAACCACGTCATTTTTTTAACGTTATTGTTGGCCTCGCAAACTGTGTAGTTGTTTTCATATGCTGTTGCAACAACTACTAACCTTAGAAAAACTACAGCACCACGACGGATCTAGCTAGACCGGAAGCAAAACAATAGGCACGCCGCTTGGGCTTGGAAACCGGCTAGAAGTAGTAGGCTAACGTTACCGTTTGAGTGAATGGTGAGAGCGATACGGCAAAATGGATGATAACAAGTTTCTGAATGGAAAGTTTACTTTTAAAAGTTGTGTTGTGCAAAAGAAGCGAGCTTCACTGTTGTCTGACAATGTCAACAGGCTTGTCTGTTTGAGTAGCTGGCTGAAAGCAAAGAAGTAGTAGGCTTACCTTTGATTGGTAGCCTAACTGTTACGGTTCATTGTTCCTGAAATAAGAGGCCTTCGCCCCACCCACAACATTTGAGGTCTGGAAGTTCGGTCTGGCACTGCTCCGTTGGGGAGAAATGACCAGAAGTTAATACTCTGCCGGACCAATCAAATTGTCAGGGCGGGCTTTATACGATGATGGACAGATGATCAACCGTAACATAATCAACCACGTCACCAAAGAGCGTTTGGGTTCATTTCATTTTTTAAACTTTTACCGGATCCCGTAGGAAGGACGGAAAAAACATCTTTTCGATCCAGCGGTGGAGAGCTAAAATGTGGAGATTCGAGTCTGGTTTAGAAGACATTGACAGCGCATTCATTTTGAAAGAGGAACAGAGAAACGCGATCAAGGCATTTGTCGATCGAAAAGATGTTTTTACCGTCTTTCCTACGGGATCCGGTAAAAGTTTAATGTATCAGCTGGCCCCAATGGTCTACGCTGTGGTCATACTACATTGATCTGATTGGTTCTAGGTATATCCAATTGAGCAAAGCGGCATTTTTTTTCCTGGTTTGGTTGAGACACGCCCCATAATCACAGCCAAATGGAGCAGTATCAGACTCATATTCTGACTAGAATTATGAGTATGACATCGTCAGGCTAGGCCTGACTGCCATATTCCCAGCAAACTTGCAAAAAAGAATATATTAAGCCATGGTTTAACTGCACTATAGGCTGAGTCCTTGTTTTCCTGAAATGTGCACTTTATAATTTAATTTTGTACCGCCCTGTTTGGCAATGTCTTTCAATAAAATAAAACATTTGCAGAAAGAAAGCCAATCCATTTTTCCATGTTGATAAGAGCATTAAAATGAAAAAGATATTGATGGAAAAAAAAATATGAAGGGACATTAAGAATAGGTAAAAATTTGCGATTAATTGCGATTACTTTTGAGTTTACTTTGACATAAATAGGATTAATCGCGATTAAATATTTGTATCGTTTGACAGCACTAATACGTCTCAGTTATAAGGTATAAGTATTGATACATTACTGTTTGACGTGTGCTCATTAAGGATGAATATAAGTATATAAGATATAAGTTATAAGTATTGATACATTATCGAGGTATACTGTTTGAAGTGTGCTCATCAAGGATAAATACAAGTATATAAGTTATAAGTTCTAATTATTGATACATACGATAAGATAAGATAAACTTGTATTCATCCCGTTAGGGAAATGCAGGTGTCTTTGCAGCAAGAAGAGGACAACAGGAATTGGAATCAAAACATACACATAAAAAAAAAACCCTCCTGGTTCTGTCCTGTCAATTGCTTCCAGTCCAGACCATCCAGTTAGGAGTTGGGGGCTCTTCCTCCCGCTCCACCAGTAGTCCACCAAGTCAAGAGTTCCTTGGTCTCTCCGACGCGGAGCTAGGGCGATCGGTGCCACACCGCCCCAAAAAACCCTCCACCAGAGCTCTGCACTGCGCTGTCTTCCCCGATGCAGCCGACGATGGAGCACGATGGAGTTCCTTGGGGTGCGCTGGTCCTGCTCACCAGCACATTCGTCTGGCCTGCCCTCACTCCCAGGAACTTTGGTCAGCCGGCGAGGCAGTCCACGATCCAGACCCCCAGGCCATGGTCTATCCGCAGGAGAGACGCCAAGACAGGCCACCACTCACGGCGGCACCATGGCAATCAAACAAGTTAAATAATGCAGGTTGTGTCCGTAGTTCTGGCTGGTTTAAAAAAAACGTATGTTTTAGCAGGAGAGCACCTTTAACAGGCTGCGCAAACATACTGCCACTCACTGTGACATGGCAACCCATTCAGTTTATCAAATGCCGGTCATGTCCGTTGCTCTGGCTGATCTCAAAAAATCACGTCCAACTGGCCAAGCAAGACAACGAAAAATTACCACAATAAGGTAGAGCTGCGCCCTACCCCAATACAAACAACTAATAAACGTAGAAACATTTAAGTCACGAAAAAAGTCAAGAAAAAAGGGGTGCACGCATTTATCAGCTCCCGTCTGGACTACTGCAACTCTCTGTTGGCAGGTCTACCAGCAAAAAACATTCAGAGGCTGCAGTATGTTCAAAACAGTGCTGCCCGGGTTCTCACCAAGACACGAAAATCCAAACACATCACCCCAGTCCTCCACTCCCTCCACTGGCTTCCAATCAACCAGAGGATAGACTTCAAAGTCCTACTCCTAGTTCATAAGGCCATAAACAGCACCGGTCCAGCCTATCTCCAGGATCTCCTCACCCCTCATCTCACATCAAGGACTCTTAGGTCCGGACATGCAAACCTGCTTGCAGTTCCCTGGACAAATATGAGCAGAATGGGAGATCGTGCCTTCTCCTCGCTGGGGCCACGACTTTGGAACAAGCTCCCGGAGAACATTAGGGCTTTGGATTCCCTCACCACTTTTAAAGCACACCTCAAAACCCATCTATTTATATCTGCCTTCACCTAAAGTAGTGGTTTCTGTTTTTATTTCTTTTCTGTATTGTTTTTAGAATGCACTGTTTAATTGCTATTTTTGCACTCCTATTACCTTGCATTATTGTTGTTGTGACCTTGTTAAGCACCTTGAGACGTCTTTGTATGTGAAAGTGTGCTATACAAATAAAATCCATTATTATTATTATTATTATTATTATTATTATTATTATTATTATTATTATTATTAATAATACAGCCATATCTTATATTGAGTACTAATAGAGCAGTATCGTACAGTATATAGGGAACTAACACAGCCATATATTATATTGGGTACTAAAACAGCCATATATTATATTGGGTACTAATACAGCCATATCTTATATTGAGTACTAATACAGCAGTATCTCATATAGGGTACTAACACAGCCATATCTTATAGTGGGTACTAACACAGCCATATATTAGCCATGTAATGTACATCTTAATGAATATGGCCTACAAAGCGTAATGTTCATTCACTAACTTGCAGGAATGCTCCAATAAAGGTCAAAGGTGGTGGTACATGCAGTAAAGCATTGCAAGCTACACCAAACAACAAACAGTATGATTTTTAACTATTTTGTCAACCTCTTTGTTGCTTCTTTTTTGTTATAATTTCCATAGTGTACTCACACGTAGGCCATGTTGGTGTCTCGTCCTTTTTATGTGACACTAGCAGAATGGGGCGGAGGCTCTTGTCAACTTGCTGTCAGCAAAGCCTGAAAGTTAGGATCAATAAAAGCATTCAGTACCACTTCTAGCCTTGACGTTGAATTATAGGCTTTCAACACACCTCATTTGGTTGCATTATTTAAGATTGGTTCATTGCATGACCACATACCTCCTAGTTAACTATGGCATAGTTTAACTGTCATTTAGTCATTTATTCAGTAAGTCCGATATGCTTTCTTAATCAGCATTGCATTGAAGGGGAAGGAAGTATCTGCACAATAACAACTCCTTTGGAGTATAGCAGGTAACATTTGGTTCAATCCCAGGAGAGAGTCTGCAGAAGGGATGGGAAAAAAATTGATTCTTCGATTTCTCTCGATTCTCTCTAGTCTCGATTCAGAAAAGTTCATAAACGATTTTGTGTTGGAATGCAAGCTGTATCGATTATTGCATTGTTCATAGAAAGTCATAATTGTGACAAGAAAAGGCTTTTTCTCTAATAAAGAAATAGAGAAGGTAATTCATATGTTGATTTTTCTTTAATTATCAAACACAAACTGGGAAGTGATTTGAGACTTAGAGAAGCAAACTCAAATATTTTAAAAATCGAGATGCATCGATAATCATTTTATCGGTTTAGAATTGATAATCGATAATCGGTTCAGAATCGATAATCGGTTTAGAATCAATAAGCGGTTCAGAATCGAATCGTTGACTTCTGAATCAGAATCGAAACAAATCATGAGGTGCCAAGAGGTTCCCAACCCTACTCTGCAGTAGTGGTTCGAAAGTGATTGCATTCGTTTTTCTGTGATAAGTGGTGTACAGGCACTTCAAGTCTTTGAAATTCACATAAACAAATGGATCAATAAATACAAATGGTCGTATATTGTAAAGTCTTATAATGAAATATCAATACACTGACAGTATTGCATAGACTCTATGCTGGCATGTCTTTCATACTTAGAATGTTCTTCAACACATCCTTTTTAATGTTCTTCTAAGAGTTTCGTATTTTCACAAAAACAAATTAGGATTTTTTTTTTTTTAAAGGACCGGGAGGTATAGAACCTTTTATAGAACCTTTGGGTGAAGGGGTTCTGCCATGAAGATAGC
>NC_137919.1:11525383-11560383 GCF_963457725.1 Sprattus sprattus
TTCATGGAGATTTGAGATCTCTGATCGTCACTATGACTGGCAGGCACATGGGGTTCTGGTAGAGGATTGCTTGGCTCACCAGTCTCTCCTGTGTTCAACTGCACCGCCAAGTCAGTGCCCTGTGTGTTAGAACCCTCAGGTATCTCGTTGGAGGCAGAAGCCTCTGCCACCCAACTGGCAGTCCAAACTGACTTGTCAACTTCAGAGTCTGTGACATGTGAATCTTCAGAAGATAAGTCGTTCTGTTCATTCCTTGACTCACATGATTCACTTAAAAATGATTCATCAACCTCATTTTCTGTCTCAATTGGCAGGAAGTTAGCCAAAAGAAGCAAGTTCCGATGAACGACGCGCTCCTGTCCATTGGAAGTGTTCCTGACACGGTAAGTATGGCACCTAGGGTCAGCAGAGACAACGACATATGGAGTCGACCCCCACCTATCTGCCAGTTTTCTGCGTCCACGCTCCCCTTTGTTCGCCAACATCACCCGGTCACCTTCCACAATGAAGTTGCCTTTCATCTTCTTGTTGTACTGTTCAGCTTGACGTTCTTGGCTAGAGAGAGCGTTGGATTGTGCAGTAGTCATAGCCTCCTTGAGATCTTGCCTCATCTTAACAACATACTGATCATAGTCAGCAATGTCACAGTCCCTTTCAGCACTCTGAAACATAACGTCAACAGGTAGACGTGGTACTCTTCCATACATTAAATAGAAGGGTGCATACCCAGTTGACTCATGTGCAGTGCAGTTGTATGCAAACGCCAGGGTCTGTAACATCTGCGGCCATCTCTGTTTTGCTCTTGGAGGGAGGGTTCTGATCATGCTACCCAAGGTTCTGTTGAACCGCTCAACGTTCCCGTTCCCCATCGGATGGTAAGCCGTGGTCCTAGACTTCTTCACTCCAGCAACTTGCAATAACTCTCGAATCAATTCACTTTCGAAATTTGCACCCTGGTCAGAGTGAATCCTTTCAGGGAACCCATAGACACAAAAGTATTTATCCCAGAGTGTACGTGCAACTTGCTTTGCAGTTTGATCGTGGCAGAGATAGGCATGAGCCATCTTAGTAAAATGATCAGTAGCTACCAACACATCAACACTTTTCCCATTCGAGTCTTCCGCTGACCAAAAGTCAATACAGACCAGTTCAAGTGGGCTCGTGGTTCTAATACTTTCAAGAGGGGCTCTTGCTTCTGGTTCAGGAGTCTTGCTGACCACACATCGCTTGCAGGTTTTCACATACTCTCTGACATCCTGTTCCATATCCGCCCAAAAGAACCTCTGCCTCGCCAAATACAATGTTCTGTACTGCCCTTGATGGCCCGCATCATCATGAATACCCTGCAGCGCTTGCTTGACTAACGAGGCTGCAACCACATACTGGAACCTTTTCTTCGCAGTCAGAGGGTCTTTGCTCACTCTATAAAGGAGTCCATCCAACATCTTGAGCTTGTCCCACTGCTTGAGCATTTTCAAGACTATGCCTGTCTCATGAACCCTTTCCCTTCTCGACGGTCGCCTACCACGAGTCACATAAAACAGGACCCTGGACAACGCCCTGTCCTGTTGCTGTTCGTCTTGGAGCTCCTTGATGGAGAACACAGGTAATGGACTTTGACCAGCAGTCAACTGCTGAACATCATGAGCAAGCCAAGAGACGGCTCTTCCTGTCGAGCCCATTTCCCACTCAACATGACCTTCAAGCACTGCTTTCACCTCATCATTGTCAAGTGAGTGGTGCTCCAGTGTAGTGGTGGGTGTGAGGCATTCGATACCTTGTTGATTGGTACTCAGTCTGAAGACTTCCTGTATGGTGTTCTCTTTTATCTGCTTTGCTTCTTCAAGCAGAGTTCCGTATGACTCAGACACCAGCCTCTTACTAACGTGACTCTGAACAAAGGGCTGCCTGCTGAGAGCGTCTGCGACAATGTTTTTTCTGCCAGGAATGTACTTGATACAAAAGTTGTACGGCGCTAACTTCGCCACCCACCTTTGCTCACATGCGTCCAACTTCGGTTTGGTCAGTATGTATGTTAACGGGTTATTATCTGTCCAGACGGTAAACTCGTGACCTTTGAGCCAATGACTGAATTTCTCGCAGACTGCCCACTTGAGGGCCAGAAACTCCAGCCGGTGTGCAGGGTACCTAGTCTGGGCATGGGTGAGAGACTTACTTGCGAAGGCAATGGGACGGGCCTTGTTTTCCCCCTCTGGCACCTGAGAGATGACTGCACCCAGCCCGTCAAGAGACGCATCAGTTGACAGAACGAAAGGCCGGCTGAAATCAGGATGAGCTAAGACAACTGACTCGAGTAGGGCGGATTTCAATAGTTCAAACGACTTCTGATGTTCACTCGTCCAGTCACTAGGCTTGAGTTTCTTAAAGGCAGCACTACCCCTCGCCTGACCCTTGTTCTTCTTTGGTGTTGCAGTCAATGCAAAGAGAGGTTTAGCAATACCAGAACAGTTCTGAATGAAGCGCTGATAGTACATCACCATCCCCAAAAAAGACTTTATCTTCTTTGGAGAAGGCGTGGCATCATCATTTCCCATCAGTGCCTTTTCAGTCATGGCAACAATTGCCTGCACCTTTTCCGGGTCAGTTGATACACCACTTTCATCAATGACATGGCCCAGGAACTTTACACTTCGCTGAAGGAAATGGCACTTCTTGGGCGCAAGCTTCAGCCTGTGTGCACTCAGCCTGCTGAACACCATCTCGAGCCGCCTCAAAGCCTCCCCTTCATCAGGTGCAAAGACCAAAACGTCATCTAAGTAGCACAGCAGTGTCAAAAAGTTCTGGTCGCCGAAGATGTTGGTCATAAGGCGCATAAAGCTGGCTGGCGCGTTACACAGACCCTGAGGCATGCGGTTGAACTCGTGCAGACCCATGGGCGTGGTAAAGGCTGTCAGCTTCTTGTCTTCTTCACACATGGGGATATTGTAATATCCTGATGTTAGGTCCATGGTGCTGAAGAACGCACTGCCCCCCATAGCAGCGAGACAGTCTGCCTGATGGGGTAACGGGTGAGCATCTTTGACGGTCCTGGAATTCAGCCAACGATAGTCCACACACACTCTCAAATCACCATTCTTCTTCCATACGAGTACCAGGGGTGACGCCCACTCACTGGAAGACTTTCGGATAATTTCCATCTCCTCCATCTCAGACAGCACTTGTCTCAGCTTTTGGTAATGCCCTGGCGGAACACGCCGGTAAGGAAGTCTGAATGGACGGGCGTCTGTGAGGTGGATTCGATGGACAAACCCAGGGGTTTCACCACAGTCTAACTTGCTCCTGGAAAATAACCCCTCAAACTTCTGTATCAGACCGACTAACTGTCCTTTCCAGTGATCTGACACGTCACATGAATCAATGTCAATGTCACTCAACCCAAGTCTCTGCAGGGCGTCACTGTAGTGAGTCGGGGGTGAAGGAAGACCACTAGTGTCAACCTCACGCACACTCTGGCTGTGCACCTGGAGATTCTTCGGAGAGGTACGAGTCACATTCACATCCAAGTCTTCTAAAGCAACACATGGAAAAACATCAGCCACTTTAGCATTTCGTCTCAATGTTACATGTTTGTCACTTGAGTTTATGATTTTAACAGGCACCCAGCGGTCTCCCGACATCGTGGCAACAGCTCTCCCCACCATGAGGTTTTTCTTGTGGGGCTGAGAACGTGGTGCATCAACAAGAACGGCACTTCCCTCAGAGACAGGTGCATTGGCTGGCAGCCTACCCCACACCAGATGTTCATGATGGGGCAACAATGTCACAGCTTGGGCCAACTTGACTGTTCCTACGATGTCAGGAATCACGTTCCCCTTCCACCTGTTAATTCCAGACAACATGTTAAGAAAGTGCTCAACTGCTGGGTCATCTGCGGATTCAGGCTTGTTCATAACACGCCAGTAACTCGGGGTTTGTTTGAGTTGGTGAATCAGGTGTTTAATCACATTTGAGCCCAGTATCATTTCATCGTGCTGCCCTGGAACAACCAGTGTAGGTACACTAACTTCTTGTCCATAGACATTCATTTGTAACTGATACACACATTTAGGTTTGACTTGCACTCCGCCACAACCTACTAGCACAAGATCAGTATTCAAATGGCAGATCTCAGGACATAGGCCAGCACTCTGTAACTTTTGTTCCGCCTCTTCGCTCATTGTACAAGCCATTGACCCACTGTCAATCAACGCATGCAATGAAACCTGCTTTCTCACAACAACATCGGTATAGAAAAGAGAATCAGATTTCCTTAAATTATTTACATTCTGACATACTATCACACTACCACTAGGGGCAGACTTGCAACTGTCTTCATAAACTGAAAGCATGTCATCATCAAATCTGAGGGACTGACTAAATGCACCCACATTGCCCCCTCCAACATGTGGGTAGATCAGTTTCCCTGGGCGGGTGCTGTATGGTTGAGGTCAGCGGTCCCACGCACTGTGCACTCCCTTCTCTGATGTCCGACTGCAAAGCACGCAAGGCATCTCCTCTCCCTCATACAGTGTGATCTTGTGGAGTGAGCTTTGTCGCCACATACACGGCAGGGTGAGACCCGAACCCAGGGCCCTGACTGTGTAGCACCTTGTGGGGTAGCCTGGTTGGTCCTCTCCAGCACCCTATCTAACATACACAGGACACGCTCGAACGCAGCCCCCTCTCCACTCAAGGACTCACTAGGCCTGACTGGGCCGTGTGGGCTGGGCACACTCTGTCTCACCTCCTGTTCGACATCTACCGTAGAGTAAGCAGCAGCAGCAGCCACCTGGAGCGGTTTAACTTTCCCCAGCTTTCTCTTAGACAGGTACTCTCTTTGATATTCATCAATGGCCTCCTGCACTTCCATAGCCGTCCATCTACTCATTGGTTTGCCCTTAAACACACTGGACAGCTCAGCTTCATTGCAGTTCCTAATGAACATCATTGAGATCTCGGAACTCATATTTTCTAACTTCCTGCCCTGCATTTTCAGGTGACGATCTGCCTGCTCAGCCGCTGTGTTTAACCGCACCCAATAATCCACTGGATTTTCTCCAACACTGGGTTGAGTGGCATAAAAGTCTGCCAACGGCAAGCATGATGCAGGACTCTCACTGAAGTAACGCCTGAGAATATCATATACCATTTCTGGCTGGACTGCATTGTCAGGAATAGAGCTACTCCTTAATCCCACCTTCACAATTTTCTTAGCCTTCCCCATCAAATGACTCATTATCTCATCAGCTTGATCAGAAGCAGGGTATTTCTTTTTTTTCAAATATATTTCCATCATCTCAATCCATTCTTGCACTGTGCACTTGTCAGATGCTTCACCTCTGAATACAGCAGGTTCACGGGCATCTGACTTGACAACTACATTTACTTTGGAGAGGTCCAGAGTGTTACTGCCATAACTGATGTCTCCCACCACAGGAGAAACTGGGACAGATGGAGGGGAAACAGGTTGATTGGGGGTAAACAACCGGCTGACTATTGAATCTCCTATCTGATTTCCTAATTCAGTAATCAGGTCACGGAGGTCGGCTAATGGGTCACTGCCACTGACAGGTACAATGGGTGTGGAGGATTTGGGCCCTACAGGAGATGGTACTACATGGTCTGCCTTTGCATGTGCATACCCTAAACTTTCAAGTGGAGGCGGTGTCTGTGTAAAAGGTGTGGATCCTACAGGGTGTGTAGCTATGCTCCCGCCCACTCCAAAAGTGTCTGTGAAATCCAGTTGTTTAACTTCCTCCCCCATACACGGCATTAGGCCTCTGCCTCTCCCAACACAAGGAGTCACATTACCAAAAAATTGTCCACTAGCCATACTGTAAGCAGAATATTCTTAATACAAAACTAAAATTATGGGAATTTTTCTCTCAGATATACACCCTTTTTTTTATGAAATGAAAAAAAAATCAATAACAAAATCTAAACATCATTCACTCATTGATAAGCTATTCACAAACGAACACTGATGACAATGAGGATTCGCTGGTCTTCGAACACAGTACCTTCACCACGCAGCTTGATCACGCAGACAACTTCACCCGGCGATCGGCGGCGGCTGATCAGTGGAATCCTTGAAAGGTCACGGCACCAGTTTATGTAACGGACTCTAACCAGCCCGCTACGATAATTATAAATAAAATGTCTTTGTATGATACAAGAACATGCAACGGAGTCGTGAGCACAATCTGTCGTCCATTTATTAACCTGTAACAGATATAATGGGGCAGTCACACACACGGCAAGGGTCATATGCTGATAACATCCCCTGTCTCAGGCTTCCAGGTAAGAGCGTTAACAAATAAAATGTACATTAGCTACTTCTTGCTACATAGTTCAATAAAGCCTACTTAACCTCAAGGACTACAACATTTATAGCAAGAAACTGTGATCGTATAGTTATTAACGGAAGAAATACAAATACACACATAGACTTATGAACAAAGTTAATAACAGATAAGAAACATACCTGTAACAGATATAATGGGGCAGTCACACACACGGCAAGGGTCATATGCTGATAACATCCTACAATATAATTAGCCAGTTAGCACCTGAAGGTCTAGACAAACATTCGACAATTTAGTATTCTATTACACTAATTTGCATATTAAATACACAATGCAAATAGCGGGAGTAATGTAAAACAACCTTCCATCACAAAAAAATACACATGTCATTCAAACTTTACAAAATATCCAATACTAATTAATTTTTTATTCACGGAGGATTAAAAACACCAGCTTACCCCTGTCTCAGGCTTCCAGGTAAGAGAAAGCCTTGATGTGTGTAACACCAATTATCGCCCCCATTATAAACAACACAAAACCCAGTAGTGGAACCAAAAATATATATATACATATGCAACAGTGATTTGGGGAAGTTCATCCATGCACTAACTTAATTTCTTACATTGTTACACACCAACCACCAAGATAATTTCCTGTATATGTAAATATACTCTGATTCTGATATAGTAAACACACCTATTAACACCCAAGCTATAAAGAGGTGACAAACAGTTATAAACCTTAATAGATAGAAAAATCTTATATCAATCAATTTTACATATTTCAGTAGCGGTGGGTGTCAAGATTACGACAAGTAAATTGTTTGGATTTCAACTGAAACGTGTTTTCGGTTGTATCCCATTGTGTACACCAACACGCAAAATTAGCTGATACACAAGGTCTTGTATGATCTCTATCAGAATACGTAATCTCTCATGAACATCTCCTAACTCGGTCGTCAGCTGTCCTCCCTGTGATAAACGGGTAAACCTCAATTTAAAGAGGGAGAGAGGAATCAGTGTCGGTTGAAAACTGTATGACCCTCACAAGTTCTCCTTGCGAAATCGAATTTGCTCAGTTCGTTCCATTACAGTTTGTACACACAGAAATAAATGGCTGTCTAGTACACTTAATTACGCTCTACAACTGTAATGTTTTGCACACATAGAATTTAAGTACCCGTTTTGGACAGGAGCGTATGTTGTTAAAAATGTGTTATCCTGGTTGACACCGAAATCAATATTAAGTAACGTTTACCAGCGTGTGGGTGTTCATAGGTTGCGGGTGCTAATAGGTTGGGCTACGATAGTTCTTTAGGGATTTTACAGATGCGGGTATACAAAATGATTATAATGATATGTCGATTTATTATACATTATACAAAAAAGACATGATTTAAATAATGAGGGCCAGCCAGTCATAAATTACACCAGGCGTGCACAGATAAAGCCAATAGCTAGTGCAACAACATTACAAATATTTACTCGTTGCATAGCACACCCATTAAGGAAGATGAACACGGCCACTTGTCAACAAGTGAGGAATACTGGTGACTGGTACTGGTGTTGTATTGTCAACTTTAGCAACTGGATTGTATGCTATCTTGCTAGTTAGCTAACGCTAATGTTCCTTGTTATTGCCATTCAGTCAAAACATCAATGATTTGCCGTTTAAAAAAAATTAATTTTCCGTTTCACATTTGGCTGAATTCCGTCTTATTCCGTTTTCGGCTCATTTTGTTCACCATGAGGTAGATTGATGGCTACATTTTTTTGAATAATAATAATAATAATACACAATTGACCCAGACCATCTAAGACTGTTGTTTGCCCGCCATCAACAGAACAGAAGACAAAAAGCTTGCCTAGAGCGCCAAATGTGTTATGGCCGGCCCTGTACAGAGAAAATGCACTCAGACATAACAGTGACACTAAAACACAGTCCTAGAAACATTAAATTCGCCTTACCGTGGACCGTTTCTCATGGAGACACAAACATAAAGGCATAAACTACATGTGAATACAAGAATCAAAAGACATTAAAGGGAAACTGTGTTTTTTTTAACCTGGGCCATATATTCCCAGTCTTTTTTGATTAATAAACTTGATAAGTCTGGAATAATCTAATCAAGTGGTGGAATAGTCTTTTTGGCTTCAGAAAGTTCCTAACTATAGCTAAATGAGCCAGAAGTATCTAAGTGGCAGCCATGATCAGAGCAGGTTGAATTCTCTAAATGCTTAGGAAAGGTGCTTCAATGCTTCCTTACTTATCTCCTCTAGCACAGAGTACACTGGACCATCCTTTACGAAAGGAAAGGATAAAACATGACGACCCACAATTCATTGTAGCAGAAACATTTAAAGACCCACGTCAGTAACATCCACCGTTGCAGAATTATGTAGCCTAGTAAGTACAGTTGGATTCTGATATTTATTTATTTTTTTTAACAGCAACGCTTTGTACTGAACTTTTGCTGGTTTGAACACAGTTTATTTCTTCTTCTTTATATTTTTCTGTATCAGCAACAATCATTCTCAAACCTCAACTGCAAAGTGAACAGACTAAAGAAGAATGGCCATTCCTTAGTGTACATGTTAGTCACCAGTTGAAAAAGTAAGTGATAAAGTATAGTCCACCATTCATTATCGAAAAGTAAGGCCGAATCTCGATTCTTCCCCTTGCCCCTTTTGCTTTGTCTTTGTCTTTGTCTTAACCCTAGCACTTGCAAGTGTAAGGGCCAAGGGCTGAAAACTTTCCCCTATGAAATGAGACGCCACTCGGTTTGGGGTACGTCACTTGGCGTCGCTGGATAATACAGGATGGTACATGTAAAGCACAGGTCGATGTCTTCAAACAAGTGCTGTCATTCACAGATATCAAACGGAGTTCGCGGATAAGTTATCTGTAGACATGCGTGACTGTATGAGCTATGAAACTAGCGATTTAAAAAAAGTTTCAATTATGGTTGCAAATATATATACGACTGTATAGAGCACAAAACCAGACTGTCGTAATTGTTTTGTGGACGGTACATGTAAAGCACGGATCGATGTCTCCAAAGCAAGTGCTGTCATTCACAGATATCAAACGTAATTCGTGGATAATAAAGTTATCTGTACACTTGCATGGAGTCAGGCTAGTCCTAGCAAGCTACCATATAATCCAATGAAGTGGTGGCATACGCGCTAATTGTAACCTAAAACTACCGTTTGAAAGCTTCAGTTAAGACCTACAATACTATGCATAGTTCGTGTAGCACATTTCAGATCAAACCGAGTCATTATAAACATATAAAAAGTTGTGTAGATAGCTTTATTCATGTAAAATATTCCTTGCTTCAGGCAGCCATTTTTTTTTTTTTTAAATCCCGAGCTGGTTTCGCTGTGTGCTCTGGGATAGCCCTTGGAGGAGCAAGGTAGCTCTCCGATCAGCTTAAAAACGAGTGCCATACACCACTTAATCTTACCCCTTAATCTTGATCAAATTGGGTATTGAGACACCACTAGCTCTCACATGAACGCACAACTTCAAGGGTAAGGGGAAAGATAAGGGGTAAGGGGAAGTATTGAGATTGGGCCTAAGTCCCGACAGGACGAACAGGACCTTGATGCTTAGTGATATGTGGAATGACATGAAAGACGTGAATTAAAAACCCAAAACAAGCGGTCATTCATTTCTTGAGACATGTTCAAGAGAGAAAGTCAAGAAAATAATCTGACGTTGGGTGGGTCCTCATAGTGTTTAAACATTTAAATCAAATCTGCCAAATCTGTCATTTGGTTCCTAGACAAACAGAGATTAATATCAACACAGCAGAAGACATGGGGGTCAGAGAGTTTGTCATTGCAGAAAGCAGGGACTGATATGCAAATTCTGTTTCATGACCTGATTTCACCTGCAGATTTAATTGTACATTTCGATGAGGAAGTAGGAGTGTATTATTTCCCCCTTCTATAAGAGGTTACTTGTTGGTCTGGTTTCCATTTTTAAGCTGAGCTTCAGTGTGGGACACTAAACGCACCCACCAGCTTCAGTGTTGGACACTAAACTCATCCACAAGTAAGTTCCATCGTTTTACATGCTCCTTTTTTAACATCACTGCAGTCTGGCTAGCTTTCAAGATTTGCACTCGTTTCTATCTTCATGGCAGAACCCTTCACCCAAATATTCTATGAAAGGTTCTATACCTCCCGGTCTTTTGAAAAATGCTAATATGTTCTTGTTAAAATGTGAAACTCATGGAAGAATATTTACAAGGATGTTTTGTAGAACTTTCTAAGTATGAAAGACATGCCAGCATAGAGTCAATGCAATACTGTCAATTTATTGATCTATGATTATAAGCCTATGCAATATATGAATATTTGTATTTATTGATCCATTTGTTTATGTGAATTACTACGATGTGTAGTGCCTGTACACCACCAATCATTAAGAAACGAATGCAATCACTTTGCAACCACTACTGCAGACTCCCTCTTGTGATTGAACCAAATGTTACCTGCTATACTCCAAAGGAGTTGTTATTGTGCAGATACTGATACCACTTAAATGCAAATCTGATCAAAAAAGCATATCAAACTAACTGAATCAATTACAAAATGTAAATTAAACTATGCAATAGTTAACTAAGAGATATGTGGCCATGCAATGAACCAATCTTAAAAAATGCAACCAAATGAGCTGTGATGAAAGCCTATAATTAAAGTAATAACATGTCAAGGCTGGAAGTGGTACTGAATGCTTGGTGATCCTAACTTTCCGGTTTTGCCGACAGCAAGTTGACAAAGAGGCTCCACCTCTTTCTGCAAGTGTCCCATAAAAAAGACGAGACACCAACATGGCCTACGTGTGAGTACAGTATGGAAATTATTTGAAAAAAGTTGATAAAATAGTTAAAACTCTTTATATTAACTACACGCAATTCCTCATTTATTAATAATTTGTTACCTATTATGTAATGGTTTGTTCACCATTAGTTACTTATTGTTCTTACAGAATGTATTATAAGTAAAGCATTTGTTCACACCCTAACCCTAACCCTAAACCTAAACCATTTTTAACTGTATGAACAAATGCTTTACTAGTGATGCATTTTGTATGAACAATAAATAACTAATGTTGAAGAAACCGTTTACTTATAGGCAAAATATGCTTAATAATTGATGAATTGTGTGTAGTTATTATAAAGTGTTACCAAAAATGATGATGTTTGATGTTTTGTGTAGCTTGCAATGCTATAGAGCATGTACCCCACATTTGACTTTTACTGGATTCCTTCAAGCTAGTGCATGTAGGGCATAGCATGGGGATGTTTGCCTGGATCTTACTAAAAATAGAATATCAAATAGAAATAGAATTTAATAAATTGTATTTATATTTTGAGAGGGCACACTCTTGCACCTACTATAAAATGAGCAGCACCTGTGTGAACTGTCTTTCAGAACAAGTGGTACATCATCCCCTTTGCGGTTCTTGGTGCAAAAGAAAATTCAGATCAGGCTCGGACCCCCAGTATGCTACCGCCTACCAACAGAAAAGAAATACCTGGATGAGAATCCAATGGTCCAAAGATGGAGATTTGGCGAGAGAGACCCAAGGAAAATGAACAAGACCATTCTGCTGGTGGGGGAGACTGGCACAGGCAAAACCAGCATCATTAACACTTTGGTCAATTACCTCCTGGGCATCAAGTGGGAGGACAAAGTCTGGTTTGACATCACAGAGGAGGTAGAGGTGAAGCTGTCCGAAACCAAAACGACCAACATCACCGTTTACGAGGTCTTCGTGGAGGAGAACCCCATCTGCTTGACCATCATTGACACACCTGGGTATGGCTATACCAGAGGGATGGAGTATGACCTTCTGATCGCTGAGAACCTGAACAAGCTAATCCGATCGGAGGACGAGGTGCGAGGGATCGACGCCATAGGGATTGTGGTGAAGGCCACTCAGAACCGCCTCACCGCCTCGCAGCGATACATCTTCGACGCGATTCTGTCGCTGTTTGGGAAAGACTTGGAGAAAAACATAGTGCTCTTCGTCACACACTCAGATGGACAGCCGCCCAAAAATGCGCTCACTGCCATCACTGAAGGCAATATTCTCTGTTCCAAAAACCATGACAACCAACCTGTCCACTTCTTGTTCAACAACTGCCAAGCCGATTTGGACAAGGACTTTGAAAGCCTTCACAAATCGTCCTGGAACCTGGGCGTGCAGAGCGTTGAGACATTCTTCAACTTCTTGAAGAACATTGACAAGAAAAATCTGCGGTCCACACGGGGTGTTCTGAGGGAACGCCAGCAGCTGGAGGTTTGCATTAGCAACCTGGAAGAACGGATAAATGCCATTAACCTCAGGGAAAGCGAAATGGCACAGATCGACGCAGCCATGGAACAAAACCAGCAAGATCTGGAAACATGTGAGAAGTTTCAGTTCGAAGTCGACGAGCCATACAAGGAGAAGGTTGACACCGGGAAAAAATCCCCAAAAATAACCTTGTGTGACATATGCCAGGAGAACTGCCACTTTCCCCGTTGCTTGGAAATGCTGAAATGGTGCAGCGCCATGAAGAAGAAGCACTGCACAGTGTGCACTGGCAAATGCCACTACACCAAGCACTCCAGAGAGGCCAAGATGTACGTCCAGAAGACAAGGAAGGTGATGAAAGTCAACGAGGAGCTCAAAGCAAAGTACGAGGAGGAATATCAGGAGAAAGTGGAGCTAAAAAACAAAGTGGAGAGTGAGCTGGGAACCCTACAAGTGGAGAAATCTCAGCTGATGGAGGAGGCCTACCAGAGCATCCTCACCCTGGAGCGGATCGCCCTCAAGAGTGACTCCCTCTCCACACTGCTCCATTTGGATTTCGTGATCGAGGTTCTAAAGGAGACCGGGAACTCAGAGAAAGTCCAGTCACTGCAGGAGTTGAAGACCTCAGAGGAAGCCAACAACTGCGCCATGGTCTACTTAAGAGCGGGCCTGGGAAGAAAGGAGAGGGGAATGGAGGCCAAGCAGACAGACAACCAAGATGCAAGTGTCCCAGAGCCAAAACAACAAGAACAGAGCAAGACTGGAATTTATGAGTCCCTAGCCCAGATGAAGGCCAAACCCTTTGACACCATCAGTGCAGGTAAAAGGAGACCCTTTGAGACCCTTACTCAAACCCTTTGAGACGCTTACTCAAAGCCTTTGAGACGCTTTCTCAAAGCTAACTCCATTAGTGCAGGTAAAAGAAAAGCCTTTGAGACGCTTACTCAAAGCTAACTCCATTAGTGCAGGTAAAAGAAAAGCCTTTGAGACCCTTACTCAAAGCTAACTCCATTAGTGCAGGTAAAAGAAAAGCCTTTGAGACCCTTACTCAAAGCAAACTCAGCAAGAGTAAAGCAAGGATGGACCAAGAACAAAAACCCTTCCAATGACTTAACTGAAACTATGTGCAGAAAAACACTAAAATGAGAATCACTGATTTTTTCAAAATTGAAAACATTCATTGCCCTTGATTAAAATAACTTCGTAGTGCTGAACATATTGGCATTGGTTAATCTGTGAGGATGCAAGAAAACCTACATCAAAATAAGTGAAAATACTATAATGAGAAACACTGATTTTCTCAAAATTCAAAACATTCCTTGCCCTTGATAAAAAATAATGTTGTATTGCTGAACATAATACATTGTCATTGGTTAATCTGTGAGGAATGCACGAAAACCTACATCAAAATAAGTGAAAATACTATAATGAGAAACACTGATTTTCTAAAAATTTTAAATATTCCTTGCCCGTAAACTACAGTATAATTACAACTCACATCAAAATAAGCAGAAGTGGGGTATCCTTAGCCTTAGATAAATGCTGTAGGGTTATACCTTATCTAGACGGTGCCCCAAACTGGTACATATGCATGTTAATGACAGTCATGTTGAACAGTAATACCCCAAGTAAATTGAGTGAAATGACTTGGTGCTATCCTTTCTGAACAGCTCGTGTCAAGCCTGGTGTCCTTGAAGCCTTGGCCCAGATGAAAGGAAAGCCATTTCAGACCATCAGTGCAGGTAAAAAGAAACCCATTGAGACCCTCACCCAAAGCAAGCTCAACAAGATCATGGCAAGAATGGATGATGAAGCTGTCTTCATGTGATTGAAATGTCTATGAAAGTGATACTTAATTTTTAAGAGACAGTTCATCATTTCTATTGCTTTGTGTTTGAAAGTTGTAGATTTGGATGCTGATCTTGTTTTAACTCTTTCAGTCATGGTCACAGCCTTTAAAGAAGTTTATGGAAATGAAATCACGCACCAATGTGTCAAATGAGAGTTTCTGTAATTACCATAGTACATCTGTGATGTTGGCAAGTAGCATGTGACAATCATTTGGTTTCAAGGTTTGCGTGCTGGCGGGCGTGCTGGCGGGCGTGTAGGCAGGTGTTTGGGCATACATGCGTGTGGGCAGTGAACGGAGAGAGCCTGGTTTGGTACCCTGTAGACCCGGGTTCAAGGGTTCAAGGGTTCAAGGGTTCAATGCAGGGTGGGGTGACTGCTCTTCCTTTGGCACTTTTCTTCATTTAATTGTTGATATGAATGTAAGAAGTAGTACGTAGTTCAAAGAAACCATGCAAAACACCTCGAAATATAAACGTCAGTAACCACAAATGTAAAAACTGCAGTAAAATTCTCGAATGACATCTATCTTTAATTTATAGCGAGTTTCTATGAAAATCTATTGCACATATATAGTTGTTGTACATTTGTACATATCATAATTATTCCGACTTTCTAAAGTAGGAGAAATTCTGTGGGATAATTTTGTGGCTTAAAAATGTATGTGCTTAGTTGAGGTTTCTTTTTTTATGTTTTCTAGTTACTGTGTGTACGTTTGCAAAGACATGCTCTTCCTTTTTGTCCCTGAGTTCTTATATATGCAACATACATTTTGGTGCACAGTTCCTCTCTAATATGTAACACAAGCAAAATATTATCATATACTATATTTGGGATTGCTATAAGGACAATTCCCCAGTCCAGAATGACACCCTCATCTGTGAATAAAGATGGAACCTTTGCTTACTGCTACTTGTTTGACTGGTCTTTAAGAATTGTTACCGCACTACATAAAAAGCTTCAGCTTGGTATCACACTGGTATCACACTTCCTTAATGTTAATTCCATCTGTGCTATTCTTAGCCAACCCTTAATTATACACAAATCCAATTCTGCTGAATGTTCATCATGACCACAGATATGCAGAAGCCAAGGGCTCCGGTGTAGTCCTGATTCAAGCCAAAAGAAAAAGGAAAAACACCCTCTGGGAGTCATACGTAAACATGTTGTTTTTTCATTGGCTAAAAAGATCAATAATATAATACCAACCACACAAAATGAGCAACCATAGAAACAAAGAAACAAACAGGAAAACAAACAAAAACAAACTGGCAAAGAAAGGAGGAAATAAAGTGTTAAACTCTCCTGGGAAATCCCCTTCATTGATACTTTGCGACAGTGACAGGGTTTCGGTGTGCGACTATATTGAAGTGTGCAAGATCTTGTTAAGAGAGTTTGTCACTTACAAAAACCTATTCAACAAACAAGGAAGCAAGAATGAAACTTAAATACATCTTGCGTCCAAGAATCTTGTCTGCAAGAATTCCACACATACCTCTCAGCAGTTATCGATAAAGCACCACTGCTCTGCTGGACAGTTACCTCTGCTCTGCTAAAAACTCAGATATCTGGTGTCACAAGTAATGAGTTACATTTAAAACTGTCTCAAAAAGAAGCACTAATTTTGTTATTTACATTTTTGAAAATGTGATTGTATGAGCAATCGGAAATGCATGGAAAGACATCTGACTATGAAAAGCTGGTGTTTTAAACATTTGTGTAGAATCTGGTGACATCCTGGTGTTTCGGCCATAGACAAAAATGAGGTCTGGCACAGATAGCATTCCATACGGTAGGGTCAATAGATCCAAATGCCTTGATTTATTAAACCTGTTTCCTAGACATGGGATCCATGGGAGACATGAAATATGTATTTTTCTGTGATTTCAACAGCAGTCGGTAGTTCAACACCTGGCCTGGCACGCACACACACTCAAAACACACACACACTCACACACACACACTTTATTATTCTATGGTTTCTACAGCAGTTGCTAGTTCAATACCTGGCCTGGCTCTTTAGGCTTCTTCACGTGGAGGTGTGGTCTAAAATTGACTAAAACTAGTGAGCATGATGCACTTACGGTCAAACCATGACAGGATCTTCTAACCCACCTTACTACCAGTGGAACCCGTGTTGTGCAGGCAAGCACAGTCCCACACCGGACTGAAACTTGCAACCTCAGGCATGGGAGGTGGGCATAGGATGCGGGCATGGGAGGTGGGCATAGGATGCGGGCATGGGAGGTGGGCATAGGATGTGGGAATGGGAGGTGGGCATAGGATGCGGGAATGGGAGGTGGGCATAGGATGTGGGAATGGGAGGTGGGCATAGGATGTGGGAATGGGAGGTGGGCATAGGATGCGGGCATGGGAGGTGGGCATGCTAGAAAGGGGGAATTACATGCATCATTGACTAAGAACATGGGCATGTCAATGTTGTATATAATATTCACGTAGCTCCTTGCACAACTATGGTATTCCTTATTATTATTATCATACATACATTTAAACAAATGCATAAATACCATTGTGTGACCTAACTGGCTTTGGTGTAGGTAGTTACCAGTAGGTAATTTGTAAATAATAATGCCCATTTTACCGTCCCGGACACCTGTCATAAACCTATTCTGTAGGTCTTGGTATATTATAATCTGTTGACCTTTTGTGTGCAGTGGAGCTGAGGCATTTTGTATGTATAACTTATTCTCCTTCTCATCCTGTTCCAATGTGCATGTAGTAGGTTGTTGTTACATTGTATGACCACTAGATGGAGTGTTTAAACAAATATCTCTCAAACACCATCATAGGGAATTCACAACATGGGATACACATCCACATACTCTGTGTTGGCTAATTAAAAATACTAGTAGTTAGGGATAGTTTTGTGGAAAAAAGTTCAGGTTTGTTCAGTTTTATATAGGCTATGTAGGCAATTGCCACGATGCACCAAATGTGATATGATTTATTAAATCATATACTTGGCATGGCATATCTTGTCAAATGTGTTTATGTGTACAGTAATACAGTGTAATTTGATCATGATCAGTACTTGCAGTGATAGTTTTCAACACAGTGGCAAATTATAAGCATGTCACATAAACTGTTATCAGTTCCACAATACTGAAATAAGCGTTGAAATAAGCATTTTTAGGTGATAGGCGGAGAAGGAAGGGAAAAGAGTGAATGCTGTCACTCACACCACTAATAGAAATCCAGTTAGAAGCAATTGGCGATGCTTATTGGCAAGCTATCATAGTGTGCAATGGCAGGTCATCAAATGTATAGACAGGTTATTAGACTCATCAGACTCATGGAGATTACACACAGGTCCACTGAAATAATAGTCCATCCATTAGAAATAATATCAGTAGATATTGTGAACAGAAAAAAAGAACTATACAGATAATCTTCATGAAAATGCCTGTAAAGAAAACAAGCATGCAAACTCTTGTATCAATACCATAAACGCTTTTCCCAAACACTTAACACAGTGGGCTTTACAGACACACACCTCCACATATCGGTTAACCTTTGGGTGCAAAATGCAACAATCACACCAAACCAATGCTGCCGTAACTTTAACACATGTTCTCTCTCAGAGTACAATGACCTAAAAACACTAACAACTTGAAGCATTGCCAATTGCATATATAAAATGTTGCTTTGTCCTCCAGTTTGGCATAGATAACTTTAGTGTTGCATTGAAAAAAGAGAAAAAACACACTTCTTTGGACTACAGTAATACAGTTTGTAATATTACAGTAAACAAATAATTCTAAAATGCTGCAATATGTTTCATTACAGCCATATGCTAAAATTGCACGTTTTACTGCACTATATAGGCTTACTACATTTCAACAAAAAGGCATAAATATGCTACGTCGTACTGCGGTATTTCCAATGCATTAAATTACATACGTCAACACCAAGATACAGTCAACCAAAGTGCTGTAATACCACTAGCATTTGGTGTCAAACTTTTACATGTTTGAACTTTGAATTTACGGTAACATTCTCCTCTGCATTGCATCTTGGAAAATACATCACTCCAAGCCAAGTATCTGAAGACAGTGTTCATATGTTGGTTTGCCTCTCACGAAAGATGTCACAATTGAGTGTGGAAAATGTACTTTAATGGCATTCTTCAATCATTGTCTTTCACTGATAGCCTATGACTTACATATATAGCAGTACTGTAATAGTGTAAACAACTCTTTAGGAACAGTTACATCTATCTCTTCCTTCTGTAGAGATTACTATTAGAGATAGTAAGAAGTCTGCAAGCCATAATAGTATTTTTCTTATTCAAGCATATTTTTTATTTGTCTTACTTTATTTGTCTGTCCAAACACAGCATCTTTCCATCTACAGTGATCTAAATTACTGTAAGTTAGGTTTGGAACCGAAAGTTAACTGTTTTGAACAGAGTATCTAAACATTTCCAAAAAATCATCCTGCTTCAGCTCTGCCTCTTCCTCCTTCTCCTCCTCTGTGGATTCCCCCTCTCACCCTCACTCTTCCTCTTCTTCTGACTCCTTCTATTTTGGTTGAAGACAGATTAACTCATCTGCTGCATTTATATAGTGCTTACGGTAAACCTGTTTGGTGTGTCTCAACACAAAACATAGCAAATATTTGTGTGTGTGTGTGTGTGTGTGTGTGTGTGTGTGTGTGTGTGTGTGTGTGTGTGTGTGTGTGTGTGTGTGTGTGTGTGTGTGTATGTGTGTGTGTGTGTGTGTGTGTGTATGTGTGTGTGTGTGTGTGTGTGTGTGTGTGTGTGTGTGTGTGAGTGGGTGAGTGAGTGGATGAGTGTGTGCGTGTGTGTGTATGTGTGTGTGTTTGCACTGCCACTAGCATGTAGAGATATGATCCTTCGGATGCCCCGAGGGTGAGATTGATCAAATCAAGATCCAAGAAACTGTCAAAGAAAGGTTTTCTTTTCTGTTCTTTGTGTGTGTGTGTGTGTGTGTGTGTGTGTGTGTGTGTGTGTGTGTGTGTGTGTGTGTGTGTGTGTGTGTGTGTGTGTGTGTGTGTGTGAGTGGGTGAGTGTGCGTGTCTGCGTGTGTTTATGTGTGTGTGTGTTGTGTGTGTGTGTGTGTGTGTGTGTGTGTGTGTGTGTGTGTGTGTGTGTGTGTGTGTGTGTGTGTGTGTGTGTGTGTGTGTGTGTGTGTGTGTGCGTGTAGTGTGTGTATTATGTTAGCTACATGCTTTTTATGTTCAGAGTAACACTTGCATTGCTTGATGTGTTTGGTTAAGCAGTCACTGTATCAGAGTTCCAAAGAAGGAAGACCCGCTAGCACTTCACAGGAAGAACTTTGCATTTACGGTAACATTCTCCTCTGCATTGCATCTTGGAAAATACATCACTCCAAGCCAAGTATCTGAAGACAGTGTTCATATGTTGGTTTGCCTCTCACGAAAGATGTCACAATTGAGTGTGGAAAATGTACTTTAATTGCATTCTTCAATCATTGTCTTTCACTGATAGCCTATGACTTACATATATGGGCCATTCTACCGAATTGTTGCAAAGTCAGGTCGGAAATATTTAGATTTTTTTTATGTTTTATTCCCAAAACTTTGTCCGTATGTATATTGTACCATATCTAAAGTACACTTATCTAGTAAAAGAACAGTCAATTTTTATATTGTATTTTCAGAATGTGTTGGAATGTTTTTCCTCTTCCAAAAATTGTCACTACCGAAACATCACATTTACTATAGTAAAAAAGTATTATTATTGACCTGTTCAGATTGTGTTTCCTTCCCTTCTCTGAAGAGTATTTTTACAAATATTTCTTGAAGGTTTTCACAATGAAATCCATAAAAATTATTTTTTTACCAAATTTTCAAGTTCAATTTATACAATTCATCAAAATCTAAATGCAATATTTCTTTGTAAAATGCAAAATACTGATCATATTGATTCCAGAGTTGTTGATTGATGAAATTGAACATACATTAATCCAATCAGTATCATAACATTTTAGTTGATTACTCAATATACTTAATTTTTTACAAAACATCCTGTGTTTCGGTAGTGCTGCACTGTTTCGGTAGTGACATCCAGTGTTTCGGTAGTGACTGCACTGTTGGATGGATGTTCATTTCTCTCCCAAAATCTTCCAAAAGGTGCTCTGGGCCGCCCTTTAGTCCACACAGCACATTTATTTAAAAAATTATCGGATTGAACTACTTACCATTTCATTTTGTCACTACTGAAATCATCAGGTCACTACCATATGTTTCGGTAGTGACTGTTTCGGTAGTGACAATTCTAGCTAATTTTAAGCATAAATAAAGAATTCTAACAAGCACACTGCATGCAAAGACATCTTTGAAGAGGTGAACACACATACAAACATAAGATTTTCCATGAAACCCCAAAAGGTTTACTTAATTGAAGAAAACATGCGTTTCGGTAGTGACAATTCTTAAGGTTACACGTCGATTTTCAGACTTTGGAACACATTTATATAAAAACTATGGGATTTAGCTACTTACCATTCAACCATGAGGGTCAGAGATGCAGTGTCACTGCATGGTCAAAAATGCAGAGTAGTGGCTAAAACACAGGCTCAGCCAATGGACTAAAACTCTTGTGTTTCGGTAGTGACATGAAAACTAGGGACATGATTTTTTGAGTATAGAAAATTGATTTAAAAATTAAACCCACAATAAATCTAAATATTCCAAGTTCTGTTTCAACCCAATCATAAAGATCTTTGAAATTAAATCATTGAAAAAAATCTAAAAAAATTGAAAAGTGTTATTTAAAGGCATTGAAATTTAGATGTCAGGGTTGGGGACAGCTACTTCCCAATAGAAAGTACCCTATAAATGATGATTTTGTATATATTTAGCTTATCACTATCTCATGTAATGCATTGGGTTTATATAGACCATAACATTTTCTAATTAAATATCTATGCCTAAATACCTAATTGTTTTGTAAATAGTTTTTATTGTTGAGGGACTGCATATTACACGAATTCGGTAGAATGGCCCATATAGCAGTACTGTAATAGTGTAAACAACTCTTTAGGAACAGTTACATCTATCTCTTCCTTCTATAGAGATTACTATTAGAGATAGTAAGAAGTCTGCAAGCCATAATAGTATTTTTCTTATTCAAGCATATGACTTTATTTGTCTGTCCAAACACAGCATCTTTCCATCTACAGTGATCTAAATTACTGTAAGTTAGGTTTGGAACCGAAAGTTAACTGTTTTGAACAGAGTATCTAAACATTTCCAAAAAATCATCCTGCTTCAGCTCTGCCTCTTCCTCCTTCTCCTCCTCTGTGGATTCCCCCTCTCACCCTCACTCTTCCTCTTCTTCTGACTCCTTCTATTTTGGTTGAAGACAGATTAACTCATCTGCTGCATTTATATAGTGCTTACGGTAAACCTGTTTGGTGTGTCTCAACACAAAACATAGCAAATATTTGTGTGTGTGTGTGTGTGTGTGTGTGTGTGTGTGTGTGTGTGTGTGTGTGTGTGTGTGTGTGTGTGTGTGTGTGTGTGAGTGGGTGAGTGAGTGGATGAGTGTGTGCGTGTGTGTGTGTGTGTGTGTTTGCACTGCCACTAACATGTAGAGATATGATCCTTCGGATGCCCCGAGGGTGAGATTGATCAAATCAAGATCCAAGAAACTGTCAAAGAAAGGTTTTCTTTTCTGTTCTTGTGTGTGTGTGTGTGTGTGTGTGTGTGTGTGTGTGTGTGTGTGTGTGTGTGTGTGTGTGTGTGTGTGTGTGTGTGTGTGTGTGTGTGTGTGTGTGTGTGTGTGTGTGTGTGTGAGTGGGTGAGTGAGTGGATGAGTGTGTGCGTGTGTGTGTGTGTGTGTTTGCACTGCCACTAACATGTAGAGATATGATCCTTCGGATGCCCCGAGGGTGAGATTGATCAAATCAAGATCCAAGAAACTGTCAAAGAAAGGTTTTCTTTTCTGTTCTTTGTGTGTGTGTGTGTGTGTGTGTGTGTGTGTGTGTGTGTGTGTGTGTGTGTGTGTGTGTGTGTGTGTGTGTGTGTGTGTGTGTGTGTGTGTGTGTGTGTGTGTGTGTGTGTGTGTGTGTGTGTGTGAGTGGGTGAGTGTGCGTGTCTGCGTGTGTTTATGTGTGTGTGTGTGTGTGTGTGTGTGTGTGTGTGTGTTTGTGTGTGTGTGTGCGTGTAGTGTGTGTATTTTGTTAGCTACATGCTTTTTATGTTCAGAGTAACACTTGCATTGCTTGATGTGTTTGGTTTAGCAGTCACTGTATCAGAGTTCCAAAGAAGGAAGACCCGCTAGCACTTCACAGGGAGCACAATGTTCAAATAAACTAAAGCTTCCCTCAAACATCAGATGCACAAACACCAGATGCTGGGAAATAGGATAAAACTTGGCTGGGGCTAAAACTGAAGAAGAAACAGGCCGTCCAAGCATCGAAGAGTTAAAAGGAGAAACGGACATTTTTTTTTTTTAATGACGATGACACTGACCTGAAAACACAGATTGAGGAAGGAAAGGTTAAGAACACAGAACTTAAATACACAGAACCAAGCAGACAACTCCCAACAGAAAAGGACAGAACTATGGGTTCAGTTAACAGGGGACAGCTGGGGGCAGGAGAACACAAACGAAGCACATGACAAAACTAAAACTCAGTGTGACACAGTGTCTGTGTAAGTGGTTGGGCCCACAGGCAGAGAGAGAAAAAGGAACACAAATGGATGCGTGTGTGTGTGTGTGTCTGTGTGTGTGTGTGTGTGTGCGTGCGTGTGTGTGCGTGTGCGTGTGCGTGTGTGTGTGTCTGTGTCTGTGTCTGTGTCCGTGTGTGTCTGTCTCTGTGTGTGTGTGTCTGTGTGTGTGTGTGCATTGCCACATAATCTGTATCAGAAATCATGTGCAGGGAAGAGATGTGTTTTTACCTTGAGGTGTGGATATACTTTTAATCTGGATCGCTCTGCAAGATAATATTAATCTTAATCAAGGATGAGGACTATTTCATGAAACATGATGCATCACAGCTCTTTCAAACAGTCCTTCAAACAGCCCGAGTCCTCCACTGGTAAGAGCATATCTCTGGGTTTTAAGGTATTGTAGATTTATACTTAAATGGAGGCAAAATCACATCTCTTCCCTGCACATGATTTCTGATGTAAATTATGTGGCAATGCACACACACACACACACACACACACACACACACACACACAAACACACCCATACACACACACCCATACACACACACATTCACACACACACACGTGTGTACAGGCTGTGACTGTTTCTTTAGCTTCCTGCATGTGTTCTGAAAGAGCCGCATGTGCGGCGAGTGTGTGTGTGTGTGTGTGTGTGTGTTTGTGTGACAGTGTGTGTGTGTGTGTGTGTGACAGTGTGTGTGTGTGTGTGACAGTGTGTGTGTGTGTGTGTGTGTGTGTGTGTGTGTGTGTGTGTGTGTGTGTGTGTGTGTGTGTGTGTGTGTGTGTGTGTGTGTGTGTGTGTGTGTGTGTGTGTGTGTGTGTGGAAGGAAGAGTTATCTGCTGTCCTCCAAATACCGCTCTTTATGGGCTCATCTGAACTTGGGTTTACCAAAGGAAGGCTGATGTGGTGTTATCTGATTTTCAAACAGTATAATTCTGCCTCTATGTGTGTGTTTGTGTGTGTCTGTGTGTGTGTGTGTGTGTGTGGGTCTGTGTGGGTCTGTGTGTGTGTGTGTGTGTGTGTGTTTGTGTGTGTGTGTGAGTGTGTGTGTGTGTGTGTGTGTGTGTGTGTGTGTGTGTGTGTGTTTGTGCGTGTGTGCGTGCGTGTGTGCCTATCCACCCAGGGGCGCTGACTGGCGGGGAAAGGTGGCACTGATTCTAACGGCCCAGCCCAACGCAGCACGGCCCACGGCCCGCGGATGGCAATTAATAATATAATATTAATATTCTTGCCTTTTTTTAAAAAATGTCTCATTACAAAGAAATGGTAATTGGAAATTAACGTATTAAACTCACAACTGTCGATTTCCATAACGTTTTCGTTAGTTATTTAACATATTGTCATTTGCCCTTCCCCCTGAGCGCTTGCGAAATGGTTCGGCCGCAACGCGCGATGCGTTGAATCGAACAGCATCCGAAATGCGAGATGCTGGCACTGGCGGGCAGCAGGTGTACAGAGCGGCTGGGCTGGCTGAGGTCAGGTCTTAACCTAGGGTGACCAGACGTCCCGGTTTTACCGGGACCCTCCCGATTTTGAGTTGCGTGTCCCGCGTCCCGGCAAAAACCTGTCGGGACGCTAATATGTCCCGTGCAACCAGCGTTACAATGTATTTGTTTCTGCCTAACGTCTCTTCAAGACAGCCAGGATTATAGCCATGGAGTTTAGTTCAAAGTAAACGGTGCAAGGAGTGAAATTGTAAGTACAGGTAGTTACAGAATGTGGCTGTATCTGTTATCTGTAGTTGTTAACGATTGTTACCTGCTCAAATGTAGGTTTACTTGAGGTTAATGAAAGGGAATAGTGTAATGTAGTGGGCTATGTTAACACTAAGCTAGCAAGCTAGCTAGCTATTTTGTTAGTGTGAACGAGCAAATTCGAAATACAAGAAATAACTACCGACATCTCTCTATTCTTTGCATTAATAGGCTATATCTCTCTAGTATTTCGAAACAATAATATCAGTCCCTACCTATAGAATGTTGTTTTTTATAATCAGTTATTAATGCTAGTGAATCTTAATTTGACATAATTAAAGTGAATGCATTGGGTGCCTTCCATTTCAGCCCATTATACAATATATTTATCATTGATAATGAAGATTTATTTCAAATGGGCACCCCAAAAAATTGCCGCGCGCTGCGCGCGCAAACAGGCCTCTCCCCTAGAATCTTTCATAGGGCCCAAAAATCCTGGCAGCGCCCCTGTATCCACCTATAGGTCTGGGCTAAGCCAGACATGTTTTCAACTCTTCAATCCTTGTAAGGCCTGTGTTCTGAGAGAGAGACGCATGTGTTCTGAGAGAGAGCCGCATGTGCGGCGGGTGTGTTGTAATAGTTACTTCTGCACACAACCGTGTTTATTTTTCATTAAGCTCAGCAACTCTATTCGTTCTGGAAATATTGTTATAGAAAATCCACGTGTGACATTCCCCAAGACACCACAATCTGCCCAACCTGGCTGCTTTGGGTCCTCCGGGTTATGAACTTCCTACGCAACCTGGATTGGAGCAGCTGTGAAGACTATTAAACTACAACTAATATCCTCTGTAGCGTCTATCCTCTTTTTATCCTCTCTAGTGTCTATCCTCTGTCTAAGACTGATATTCTCTTACCTAATCTCCTTGATCTTGGTGTTAATAGAACCCTACTCTATTAGATTCAATTACATAATCTCATTGATCTAGGTATAAAAAGAGCCATAGAACCCTAGAACTGTACCCTCTAGGATTCAATTGTAAAGACCCGACAAAGAGAGATGTTTCATTACTAATTAATAAGTTAGTGTGACTCCGGATGCTGGGGTATTGAGTGGTGGGAGTGGGTCACTTCAGGGTATTGCGCAACTTTTCTGAGGAAAATCATCATGAAGTGCAAAGCCAGGATGGGAATTCTTTGGTGAGGAGGAGAGAGGAGAGGGACTGATAATAAAACAAGAAATAACTGCCAAAGTTATCTCGTGTGTGTGTGTGTGTGTGTGTGTGTGTGTGTGTGTGTGTGTGTGTGTGTGTGTGTGTGTGTGTGTGTGTGTGTGTGTGTGTATGTGTGTGTGTGTTGGTGCATTGCCAAGTGTGTGTGAGTGAGGGAGTGAGACTTGCAGTCATCTCCACTTATGCTGTGGGAAAATAAATTAGCACAGCGAGCAAGATAATAACGGCTAGTTCTCAGAGAGTGACTGACTTAGTCTTTACCAAGCAATAAACGACAGGGAACACACACACTAACACACACACACACACACACTAAAGCTCACACACCCATATGTGGACACAAGCACACACACACACTAAACTCACATACCCACATGTGGACACAAGCACACGCACACAAACACACACACACAAACACACACACACAAATAGAGCTAACACACCCATGTGTTGACACGCAAAAAAACACACATACAGTACATACAAACACACATTCACACAAACACAAACTTACAGAAGTGCGAGTCAGCACAGGCATAAGTTCACACACACACACACACACACACACACACACACACACGTACACACACACACACACACACACACACAGGGCCGCGTTTGTGCAATGAGCAGAAGGGGCTGCTGCCCCGGGCCCCGGCCACTAGTATATATATATAATAATAATTATCATATTTTTGATGCCTTTCCCTAAGCGTCACGTGTCGTTGCCGGTATCAAAGCATGCAAGACAACAATGGCTTCACATGAAACGATAAGAAAATACAAAAGTGGGGCTAAAAAACGAAAAATGAATCAGCAAAAGAGAGAGCAACAGGCAGATGTTTTACTGTAAGTTAATCCCCCAAAAATTTCAATTGAATGTCAAAATAGACGAGTGAACTAAAACTAGTCCCACTCTGATTATCTAGCCTATTCTTTTCAGTAGGCGGCCACAGACTGATAATTAAATTGCAAAAACGCAAAAAGACAAAAGATACCTGAGCAATACACTGTTCACCGGTGAAAGGCTTAATGGAGAGCATGTTCCAAGGGAATGGCTAGTTTATTCTCCATCGACTACAATATTATGTTTTTCTTTTTCTGTCGGCTCTTCAAAGACTAGTACGTCTACCTCTGTCTATCCTTTGTAGTGTCTATCCTCTGTCTATCCTCTGTAGGGTCTATCCTCTGTCTATCCTCTGTAGGGTCTATCCTCTGTCTATCCTCTGTAGTGTCTATCCTCTGTCTATCCTCTGTAGGGTCTATCCTCTGTCTATCCTCTGTAGTGTCTATCCTCTGTCTATCCTCTGTAGGGTCTATCCTCTGTCTATCCTCGGTAGGGTCTATCCTCTGTAGTGTCTATCCTCTGTCTATCCTCTGTAGGGTCTATCCTCTGTCTATCCTCTGTAGGGTCTATCCTCTGTCTATCCTCTGTAGTGTCTATCCTCTGTCTATCCTCTGTAGGGTCTATCCTCTGTCTATCCTCGGTAGGGTCTATCCTCTGTAGTGTCTATCCTCTGTCTATCCTCTGTAGGGTCTATCCTCTGTCTATCCTTTGTAGTGTCTATCCTCTGTCTATCCTCTGTAGTGTCTATCCTCTGTCTATCCTCTGTAGTGTCTATCCTCTGTCTATCCTCTGTAGGGTCTATCCTCTGTAGGATCTTTTTCACTTACTTACTTTAAGTTCCATAAAGACTGATATTCTCTTACCTCATCTCCTTGATCTAGGTGTTAAAAGTAACCTAGAACCCTAGAACACTACCCTATAGGATTCAATTTTGAAAAGTAGCCGTCAGAGCTGGGGGTATTGTCTGAGTGGTGGGAGTGGGTCACTTCAGGGTATTGCGCAACTTTTCTGAGGAAAATCATCATGAACTCATCAGGGACTGATAACAATACAATAAATAACTGCTAAAGTTATCTCCTGTGTGTGTGTGTGTGTGTGTGTGTGTGTGTGTGTGTGTGTGTGTGTGTGTGTGTGTGTGTGTGTGTGTGTGTGTGTGTGTGTGTGTGTGCGTGTGTGCATGGGTGTGTGCCAGGGGGATTTCAGATGGCCGAGAACTCTCAGATACCTCATCTTAAGCTGTGGGAAAATAAATTAAAGCAAACAACGGCGTGTTCTCTGGAAGTGACTGACTTAGTCTTTGGGGTCGGCCGAGCAATAAACGACGGGGAACACACACAACCACACTAAGGCCGAATCTCGATTCTTCTCCTTGCCCCTTTTGCTTAGTCTTGTCTTAGTCTTAACCCTAGCACTTGCAAGTGTAGTTATTAAAATTTCCGGAGCCTTTAAAAACAATACACCCGTATTAACAATAAATTAAGAGTAGTAAACTCTCAGTTATATGATCGCTTGGATACTGTCACAACTTAATAATTAAAGGCGATTTTCAGGGATTAGTCTACAAAGTTTAATTAAGTCCACCGGAAGTAGCCTATGTGAGCTTTAACAAGTTTGTCCACTTAACATCGCATTGTCAAAGCAGTTTCATTAAACTGAAAATTAACAAGCTACTGGATAAGCTACTTGGAAAATGTAGTGAACTAAGTAAGTTACAAGTAAATGTAACAAGCTAAGCTACACACACACAACCAGAGTAGCTCGCTCCATGAGAAGCTACAGATTGAAACGACATAATATGTTATCAGTCAACATGGCAAGATACTTGTTTTATTTTCAAACGTATTTCCAGGTACATTCTTCAGTGGTTAATATCAGGATAAGATCTACCAGTACCTGCTATGTTAGTGAAATCCATGACAAAAGACAGCAGTTTGGAATGCATCACATTGGTTTACAGCTTAATAAAGGTGAGTCACTTTAAAATGGGAATATCTACAAGATGCGCACATCTCTATTCTGTTTCCCTAGGTTTGCAATACATGACCTGCTCATGCGTTTCTTGGCCGTTTATGAGTGGCAGCTGGTGTCTCTACCACCAATGCACCCTGTGCCCAGTGCACCCTGGCTGATTTCGGTCTACGTCAGGGAGGCCGTGACGAGGTTGACCGAGACCAAAGCTATGGTCACGTCCATCTTTGGTGACACTCTGAAGTTGGATTCCACTAAGAAGCTGAGCTTTGTCTTCCACTGCAGCATGTTATTTATCCAGTGTAATGTTAGTTTGACGTGAGACTACATGATATGCGTTTCTCTGTTGCGAAGGTCACCTAAAAGTTTGTGGATGGTGCCGCTGGGTGGCTGCCTGGGTCACCAATGTTGGCAATGAGTACAAGGAGGTGCTCATGTCCGTCCTCACCTCAGCCGAGGGGGATTTGTTGATTCCTCATTAACCTCTTCCCTGTCAAGTTTAATCAGCGTTATTCACCTTGTATGGGGTAGATGGTAGTCTCATAAACAGCCAATACGATAAAGTCTAGGGAATATTTAATCAATGTTTTTTTTAAGAGGGGTTGGGGGAAGTAAAGGTAAGAGGAAAGGAGGTAACCTTTTGATGCCAAGGCTTTCCATCTCTCCATCTTCAAATGTTGTCACTGCACCACAGAAGCAGAAGTTAGGCTTAAATTATGTATCCTTTGTTATATCATTGCTATTTCCAAGCTGGCCATATGGTTTCATGATGGTGTGCCTGCTGTGAAAAGAGGCTATTGTAAATGATGTGGTGGTATTTTCATCTCAACCATGTTTGTTTCCTCTGCAGATTCAAAGTTAGATTGGGTTCAAGCTTAAGATTAAGTTCACCCTTGCTTCTTATACATGTATTTTACCAACCTTAATTTGCAAGTCACAAGCATGCAGCACTCCATGATTTGTAACTAAATGATGCATACCATGCTAATAAACATGCGGGAGAATATTGAAGTTTGGCTTGTTATTATGACGTGGTGATCTAAACTGTGAGAAATTATAGGCTTAGATAATAAACAAACAAAACCATGCAACATTGTTAGAAGTCATGTGCATTTATTAGAAATCAAAGAAATGAGGACATCGTTTGACAGATGAATAAAGACAAGAATTATGACACTGGACGACCCTTCCATCAGATCCAGAGGTGATCCTTGAGTTGGTTCACTGCCCCTGCAAAAAAAACAGTTTTCCTGCGAATTTAACCAACTTTGAAACTATCGTTTTGACAAAATGGGCAAAAAGTTGAGGTTGCAACAACTGTCTTATCGTTAGAAATACAATAATCATCCCAACTTAAGAAATCCAGGTCACCCCCACATTGAATTGCAAAGCTGAACAGATATGAGGCTTTGACCCACCACCAAGTAAGCACAAACACGTCATAACTTAAATACAATACTTGAGTAACTTGTTTTTAAGGAACCTGAACTGAAGCTGTGTGATGAAACTCAGACTGTGAGGTTGACTTTTCCTCATGGAGCGGTAGCACTGACACCTAAGTGTTAGCCCTGTCAGACTCTTGTTTGAAACTGTGATTAACATTGAATAAGGCTTAAATACATTATACCAATAAGACACTGGACAAAATACAACAGTAATAAGGATGTTTATTGTAACTGATGTCCATGATGTCAATGAACGTTAATGTCGTTAGCTACTCGCTAACATGTATGCTAGGCTAACATAAAACCATTCATTTTAACCATACCTTAATAATTATGGACATAATTTGAAATGTAAAGTTTGAATCTTTTGTCCTTTTTTGCGATGGCTGTGGAAGAATGAGCCCTGATGATTCTGCTCACATCTGTCAGTGAGATTGTTGGGAGATCCGGGAGTTAGCAGGTAAAATATGCAGTCATTCTTAATGCGTTTTTAATGCGATGATAGAGAGACAGGAAGTGACCCTACGGTCTGAGCCTGTGGAGCGGAAGTTCGGGGCATATAGGCAATTCACCACCACCATCTACAACTAAAATGAGCACTTCCTGAGGCACTGCCTCAGTCTGCCGCACTAGTGCGTATCCAATCAAAGAACGTGTACGTGTCACGTTCAACGTGATGCCTGCTAGCTGGCCTAGGCTGGCCCCAATGTCGAAATCTGATTGGTTATCACAGCTGTCTGTTTCAGTTCATTCAACTTAAATGAACTGAAACAGCCAGTTGTGATAACCAATCAGATGTACAGGCGCCTTCAATGTTAATTCTGAAGGCCTCGGAGAAGATTTCTTGGAGCCTGGCAACACTACAGTAGGCAGAAGGCCTCAGGGAAGATTTCTCGGAGCCTGGCAACACATGATAGCTGAAATATGATTGGATGAAAGCTCTAACATAAATAAACAACGCTGGAAGCTATGAAATGAAGAGAATGGACTATGGGGAATAATTTAATACATATTTCTGAAAAGAAAATATAAAAATGTAATTTATTTTATTACATTTATTTTCTGATGATGTTTAAACCAGCAGAGAAGGCCTTGCTGGCCCTGACGGACCACCACTGCTCTAATGCAACTGTCTTCAGTTCCTGCCTGTTTTTGGGGCATTTTCCCTTCAGTTTTGTCTTCAGCAAGTGAAATGCATGCTCAATTGGATTCAGGTTGGGTGATTGACTTGGCCATTGCAGAACATTCCACTTATTTGCCTTAAAAAAACTATTTGGTTGCTTTCGCAGTATGCCTCGGGTCATTGTCCATCTGCACCGTGAAGCGCCGTCCAATGTGTTCTGAAGCATTTGGCTGAATATGAGCAGATAATATTGCCCCAAACACCTCAGAATTCATCCTGCTGCTTTCATCAGCAGTCACATCATCAATAAATACAAGGGAACCAGTTCCATTGGCAGCCATACATGCCAACGCCATAACACTACCTCCACCATGCTTCACTGATGAGGTGGTATGCTTTGGATCATGAGCAGTTCGTTCCCTTCTCCATTCTCTTCTCTTCCCATCATTCTGGTACGAGTTGATCTTTGTATCTGTCTATATAGGATGTTGTTCCAGAACTGTTCAGGCTCTTTTAAATGTTTTTTGGCAAACTCTAATCTGGTCTTCCTATTTGAGGCTAACCAATGGTTTACATCTTGTGGTGAACCCTCTGTATTGACTCTGGTGAAGTCTTCTCTTGATGGTTGACTTTGACACCGATACGCCTACCTCCTGGAGAGTGTTCTTGATCTGGCAAACTGTTGTGAAGGGGTTTTTCTTCACCAGAGAAATAATTCTTCTGTCATCCACCACAGTTGTTTTTCCATGGTCCTCCGGGTCTTTTGGTGTTGCTGAGCCCAGTGTGTTCTTTCTTATTAAGAATGTACCAAACTGTTGATTTGGCCCCACCTAATGTTTTTGCTATCCCTCTGATGGGTTTGTTACGATTTTTCAGCCTAATGATGGCTTGCTTCACTGATAGTGACAGCTCTTTGGACATCATATTGAGAGTTGACAGCAACAGATTCCGAACGCAAATACCACACTTGAAATTAACTCTAGGCCTTTTATCTGCTCCTTGTACAGCCTGGTAAATGAAAAAGAGCGAGTGAATAACACACACCTGGCCATGGAATAGCGGAGCAGCCAATTGTCCAATTACTTTTGGTCCATCAAAAAGGGGGGGCCACATATAAAATGCGTTGTAATTCCTATACCGTTCACCTGATTTAGATGTAAATACCCTCAAAGTAAAGCTGAAAGTCTGCACTTAAAGAACATATTGGTTGTTTAATTTCAAACCCATTGTGGTGGTGTACAGAGCCAAAATGATGAAAATTGTGTCAATGTCCGAATATTTATGGACCTAACTGTACATACAAACACACATTTACCCATACACACACTCACAGAGATGCAAGTAAGCGATGGAGATCATTTTGAAACACTATTAATGACTTCAGAATGTATTAATCAAGTGCCTTGTATTAATATATAGGGAGAGTTTACCAATTCCGATTCCATTCCGATAAATAGTTAAAGCTGGTTTACACAATAAAACAAATGGCACTAACACAATAGACTGTTAGAGTTTACCTTCAATATTAACAGATGAAGCACTAAGGACCTTGTGCAAAATTGCCATCCTTGCAAGACAGGGAGACTCAGACGTCAGAGACCCACAACGTGGTTATCCCTGCTGACAAATAGTTTTGGCGTCAGAGAACGCTAAACTTCTATCTATATAAACCTTGTGCGGTGTGTTTAATATTGCTTCCCTCTCGTCTGCTGCAGTCTGGGAGTAAGCCCAGGCTCCCTCTCTCTCTGAGAGAGCGCCCGTGCTTCACTCTGACCTGCCTGGACATGGGTGAGCCCAACAAGCTTGTTGTTGTTGTCTAAAAAATATACTTATATGCAACTCCAGAGTCCTGAGGTAACTTGAGTGACTTTTCACCTATCAGTACATGTCAATGCCAGGGGTCACCAGACATACAGTACCAGTCAAAAGTTTGGACACACTTTCTCATTATTTGAGAAGTTTTTTCTTTACTTTTATTATTTTCTACATGGTAGATAACACTATAAATGTACAATGTAGAAAATAATAAAAGTAAAGAAAACACAAAAAAAAAATAAAAGTGTGTCCAAACTTTTGGCTGGTACTGTTCTTATACTTAATAACAATATGACAACAACGTCCCCCGTGCGCATTTCACTGAGGTTATCAAGAGGGCATTTTGCTGAATTAGGCCCACGAAACTTCAACCCACAGTAGTAGAGTATTGCGTCCTGTAGACCCACACCCCTCCATGCAAAGCTCTGGGAGCAGTTATTTACAAACATAAATTAATATTTGTTCAAATTGGTACATGGATCACGCCACAAACATGTAAAAGAGATGCAGTTTAAAGGTAAGGTCAGTGGTTTTTGTAGTGAAATTCTTCATAACAATTCTTTAATTCTTCAATTGTCATTAAAAGTGCTTTTAATGTTTAATGTTAATGTGGTTATGGTTAATGTTATTACAGTTACTATGAGGCTTTAATTATCTGTCTGCAGTGAGAGTCGACTTCCTTGGTATTGTTCCCCAAAACTCCTCTGGCTCACACACATGAGTGTTACACAACTACAGCAATAATCAGCAATAATCTTAACGTCTGGCATCATCCATCTCATAGATCTCAAGAGTCTAACACAACTACCAACAGCAACAATCTTGTCATCTTAACGTCTGTCATCATCCATCTCAGATATCTGTGGTTATGCCTCAGTACCCTTCCCTTCTGTGATTCACACAGAAGTTGGCTGAAGTGTATGCAAAACATGTCCTGGGACATGGGACTAAACATTTGTCCTTTTTTCAATTTTTATAATTTCAACATGACTGCGTCAGTAGAGATAAAGCATTGAAACTGGGGGAGATTGTGGGTGATCTATGATAAGAGCACAAGGGTGAGGGCATACATACAGGGTTAAATGACATGCATAAATAGATATTTTTCTGTTTTTACTGTTTTTAATTCCTAATTTCACTTAATTCTAGCTCAATCTCTCACTTTATACAACGGCATATTACTGACGGTTATGCAATATGTCTAGTTTATGTATACTGTATATCCACATATCCACAGCATTCTTTACCTGATCTCCTTGCACTTTGTCTTATTTTTAGCCCTTTCTAGCACATTGTGACTATGGTGACTTTTTATGTTCCCTGTGACAGGATGGCTTTTCAAAAAGGGAAGCTAGACTGGGTTCAGGCCCATTTGGCCACTTCTTCCATTTGATTTAGAAGCACATGCCAGTAACCGCTGAGTGTTGGATTCTGACAGAGAACAATTTGCCCAGTGGGTGTGAAGAACACGGCCACAGATGTCTGGATGATAAATGTTTCCACTCCAAAATGCTCCTAAAAATAATATGTCAGGTTTCGGCATGCTTGTTTACATATCCTCACGGATACATGAAGATGCAGACATCTGCTCTAGACAGATTGATAAGAAGAAGAGAAGATGTCTCATCGTGTCTGCCTATAAGGGTGATGATTGTGTGTTTGTGAGTGCGTGCGTGCGTGCGTGCGCGCGCGTGTGTGTGCGTATGCATGTGCATGTCTGTGTGC